>NW_027669498.1:0-10000 GCF_964194185.1 Rhinolophus hipposideros
ATTAGGGTTAGGGTTAGGGTTAGGGTTAGGGTTAAGTTAGGGTTAGGGTTAGGGTTAGAGGTTAGGCTTAGGGTTAGAGTTAGGGTTGGTGTTAGGGTTAGGGTTATGTTAGGTTAGGGTTAGGGTTAGGGTTAGGGTTAGATTTGGTGTTAGGGTTAGGGTTAGGGTTAGTGTTAGTGTTAGGGTTAGAGTTAGGGTTAGTGTTAGAATTAGGATTAGGGTTAGGGTTAGGGTTAGGGTTGGTGTTAGAGTTAGTGTCAGGTTAGGGTTAGGGTTAGGGTTAGGGTTAGGGTTAGGGGTTAGGGTTACGGTTAGTGTTGAGGTTGGTGTTAGGGTTAGGGTTAGGGTTAAAGTTAGGGTTAGGGTTAGGGTTAGGGTTGAGGTTGGTGTTAGGGTTAGGGTTAGGGTTGGTGTTAGGTTTAGGGTTAGGGTTAGGGTTAGGCTTAGGGGTTAGGTTAGGTTTAGTGTTAGGGTTAGGGTTAGGGTTGGTGTTAGGGTTAGGGTTAGGGTTAGGGTTATGGTTAGGGTTAGGGTTAAAATTAGGGTTAGGGTTAGGGTTAGGGTTAAAATTAGGTTTAGGTTAGGGTTAGGGTTAGGGTTAGGTTTAGGGTTAGGGGTTAGGCTTAGGGTTAGGGTTAGGGTTGGTGTTAGGGATAGGGTTAGGGTTTGGGTTAGGGTTGGTGTTAGGTTTAGGGATAGGTTTAGGGTTACGGTTATGGTTAGGGGTTAAGTTAGGGTTAGTGTTAGGGTTAGGGTTAGGGTTGGTTTTAGGGTTAGGGTTAGGGTTAGGGTTAGGTTTAGGGTTAGATTTAGGGTTAGGGTTAGGGTTAGGGTTAGCGTTGGTGTTAGGTTTAGGGTTAGGGTTAGGGTTAGGGTTAGGGTTAGGGTTAGGCTTAGGGGTTAGGTTAGGGTTAGTGTTAGGGTTAGGGTTAGGGTTGGTGTTAGGGTTAGGGTTAGGGTTATGGTTAGGGTTAGGGTTAGGGGTTAGGCTTAGGGTTAGGGTTAGGGTTGGTGTTAGGGTTAGGGTTAGGTTACGGTTAGGGTTAGGGTTAGGGGTTAGGCTTAGGGTTAGTGTTAGGGTTGGTGTTAGGGTTAGGGTTAGGTTAGGGTTAGGGTTAGGGTTAGGGTTAGGGTTAGGGTTAGTGTTAAGGTTAGGGTTAGAGTTAGGGTTAGTGTTAGAATTAGGGTTAGGGTTAGGGTTAGGGTTAGGGTTGGTGTTAGAGTTAGGGTTAGGTTAGGGTTAGGGTTAAGGTAGGGTTAGGGTTAGGGGTTAGGGTCAGGGTTGAGGTTGGAGTTAGGGTTAGGGTTAGGGTTGGTGTTAGGTTTAGGGTTAGGGTTAGGGTTAGGCTTAGGGGTTAGGTTAGGGTTAGTGTTAGCGTTAGGGTTAGGGTTGGTGTTAGGGTTAGGGTTAGGGTTATGTTTAGGGTTAGGGTTAGGGTTAGAATTAGGGTTAGGGTTAGGGTTAGGGTTAGGGGTTAGGTTAGGGTTAGGGTTAGGGTTAGGGTTGAGGTTGGTGTTAGGGTTAGGGTTACGGTTGGTGTTAGGTTTAGAGTTAGGGTTAGGGTTAGGCTTATGGGTTAGGTTAGGGTTAGTGTTAGGGTTAGGGTTAGGGTTGGTGTTAGGGTTAGGGTTAGGGTTAGGGTTATAGTTAGGGTTAGGGTTGGTGTTAGGTTAGGGGATAGGGTTAGGTTTACGGTTAGGGTTAGGGGTTAGGTTAGGGTTAGTGTTAGGGTTAGGGTTGGTGTTAGGGTTAGGGTTAGGGTTAGGGTTATGGTTATGGTTAGGGTTAGATTTGGTGTTAGGATTAGGGTTAGGGTTAGTGTTAGTGTTAGGGTTAGAGTTAGGGTTAGTGTTAGAATTAGGATTAGAGTTAGGGTTAGGGTTAGGGTTGGTGTTAGAGTTAGTGTCAGGTTAGGGTACGGGTTAGGGTTAGCGTTAGGGTTAGGGGTTAGGGTTAGGGTTAGTGTTGAGGTTGGTGTTAGGGTTAGGGTTAGGGTTTAAGTTAGGGTTAGGGTTAGGGTTAGGGTTAGGGTTGAGGTTGGTGTTAGGGTTAGGGTTAGGTTTGGTGTTAGGTTTAGGGTTAGGGTTAGGTTAGGCTTAGGGGTTAGGTTAGGTTTAGTGTTAGGGTTAGGGTTAGATTTGGTGTTAGGGTTAGGATTAGGGTTAGGGTTATGGTTAGGGTTAGGGTTAAAATTAGGGTTAGGGTTAGGGTTAGGGTTAGGGTTAGGGTTAGGGTTAGGTTAGGGTTAGGGTTAGGGTTAGGTTTAGGGTTAGGGGTTAGACTTAGGGTTAGGGTTAGGGTTGGTGTTAGGGTTAGGGTTAGGCTTAGGGGTTAGGTTAGGGTTAGTGTTAGGCTTAGGGTTAGGGTTGGTGTTAGGATTAGGGTTAGGGTTATGGTTAAATTTAGGGTTAGGGTTAGGGGTTAGGCTTAGGGTTAGGGTTAGGGTTGGTGTTAGGGTTAGGGTTAGGTTACGGATAGGGTTAGGGTTAGGGTTAGGGTTAGGGTTAGGTTTAGTGTTAGGGTAAGGGTTAGAGTTAGGGTTAGTGTTAGAATTAGGGTTAGGGTTAGGGTTAGGGTTAGGGTTGGTGTTAGAGTTAGGGTTAGGTTAGGGTTAGGATTAGGGTTAGGGTTAGGCGTTAGGGTTAGGGTTAGGGTTGAGGTTGGTGTTAGGGTTAGGGTTAGGGTTAGGGTTAGGGTTAGGGTTAGGGTTGAGGTTGGTGTTAGGGTTAGTGTTAGGGTTGGTGTTAGAATTAGGGTTAGGGTTAGGGTTAGGGTTAGGGTTGGTGTTAGGGTTAGGGTTAGGTTAGGGTTAGGGTTAGGGTTAAGGTTGGGGTTAGGGTTAGGGTTAGGGTTAGGGTTGGTGTTAGGTTTAATTTAGGGTTAGGGTTAGGGTTAGGGGTTAGGTTAGGGTTAGTGTTAGGGTTACGGTTAGGGTTGGTGTGAGGGTTAGGTTTAGGGTTAGGGTTAGGGTTAGGGTTTAGGGTTAGAGTTAGGGTTAGGGTTGGTGTTAGGTTTGAGTTAGGGTTAGGGTTAGTGTTAGGGTTAAGGGTTAGGGTTAAGGTTAGGGTTAGTGTTAGGGTTAGGGTTAGGTTTAGGGTTAGGGTTAGGGTTAGGTTACCCCGAGCACTACCTCTCGCCCTAGGCCTACGCCTAGCACTACCTCTGGTAATACCCCTACCCCTGGCCCTACAGCTCCCCCTAACCATAGGCCCACCCCCATCGCTACCCGTAGCCACAGCTCCCACTCCTGGTTTTAGGCCTACTCCGAGGTTTACACCGAAACCCACCCCTTGCCGTTTGCCTACCCCAGCGCTACGCCTACCGCTCCCACTAGCCCTACCTCAGGCCCTAGACCAACGCCCAGTGCTCACTCTAGTCCGAGGCCTAGCACTTGCCCGTCGCCGACCAGTACACCTTGCCCTACCGTTAGTCAGAGCACTAACCCTTGTCCTACAAAAACACCCTGGACCCACCCTTAGCCACACCCTAATCCAGCCCTACATCCGTTCCGAGTCCTAGGACTACCCGGAGCCCTTCCGTGACACCTACCCCTAGCCCTCGGCCATCCCCTACCACTACCACTAGTCCTAGGCCTAACATGAGCCCTAACCCTAACACTGCCCATGGGCCTCTGCCAACCACTAGCCCTTCACCTAACCCTACCCCGTGCACTACGCCTCGCCCTAGGCTTACGCCTAACACTACCTCTGGTCCTACTCCTACCCCTAGCCCTACAGCTCCTTCTACCCATAGGCCCAACTCCATCCCTACCCCTAGCCACAGCTCCCACTCCTGGCCCTAGGCCTACTTTGAGGTTTACCTCGACACCCACCCCTTGCCCTATGTCTACCCCAGCGCTACGCCTACTACTCCCACTAGCCCTAGCTCGGGCTGTAGACCAACGCGCATGGCTCCTTCTAGTCCGAGGCCTAGAACTTGCCCGTCGCTGACCAGTACACCTTGCCCTTATTTGTGTTAGGGTTAGGGTTAGGGTTACGGTTAGGGTTAGGGTTTGTGTTAGGTTTAGGGTTAGGGTTAGTGTTATGGTTAGGTTTAGGGTTAGGGTTGGTGTTAGGGTAGGGTTAGGTTAGGGTTAGGGTTAGGGTTAGGGTTAGGGTTATGGTTGGTGTTAGGGTTAGGGTTAGGGTTACTGTTACGGTTATGGTTAGAGTTAGGGTTAGGGTTAGAATTAGGGTTAGGGTTAGGGTTACGGTTAGGGTTCGTGTTAGGGTTAGGTTAGGGTTAGGGTTAGGGTTAGGGTTAGGGTTAGGGATAGGGGTTAGGGTTAGGGTTAGGGTTGAGGTTGGTGTTAGGGTTAGGGTTAGGGTTAGGGATAGGGTTAGGGTTATGGTTGAGGTTGGTGTTATGGTTAGGGTTAGGGTTTGTGTTAGGTTTAGGGTTAGGGTTAGGGGTTAGGTTAGGGTTAGTGTTAGGGTTAGGGTTAGGGTTGGTGTTAGGGTTAGGGTTAGGGTTAGGGTTATGGTTAGGGTTAGGGTTAGAATTTGGGTTTGGGTTAGGGTTAGGGTTAGGGTTAGGGTTAGGTTAGGGTTAGGGTTAGGGTTAGGGGTTAGGCTTAGGGTTAGTGTTAGGGTTGGTGTTAGGGTTAGGGTTAGGTTAGGGTTAGGGTTAGGGTTAGGGTTAGGGTTAGTGTTAAGGTTAGGGTTAGAGTTAGGGTTAGTGTTAGAATTAGGGTTAGGGTTAGGGTTAGGGTTGGTGTTAGAGTTAGGGTTAGGTTAGGGTTAGGGTTAGGGTAGGGTTAGGGTTAGGGGTTAGGGTTAGGGTTGAGGTTGGTGTTAGGGTTAGGGTTAGGTTGGTGTTAGGTTTAGGGTTAGGGTTAGGGTTAGGCTTAGGGGTTAGGTTAGGGTTGGTGTTAGGGTTAGGGTTAGGGTTGGTGTTAGGGTTAGGGTTAGGGTTATGTTTAGGGTTAGGGTTAGGGTTAAAATTAGGGTTAGGGTTAGGGTTAGGGTTGGTGTTAGGTTTAGGGTTAGGGTTATGGTTAGGGTTAGGGTTGGTGTTAGGTTAGGGGATAGGGTTAGGGTTACGGTTAGGGTTAGGGGTTAGGTTAGGGTTAGTGTTAGGGTTAGGGTTAGGGTTGGTGTTAGGGTTAGGGTTAGGGTTAGGGTTATGGTTAGGGTTAGGGTTAGAATTAGGGTTAGGGTTAGGGTTAGGGTTGAGGTTGGTGTTAGGGTTAGTGTTAGGGTTGGTGTTAGGTTTAGGGTTAGGGTTAGGGTTAGGCTTAGGAGTTAGTGTTAGGGTTAGTGTTAGGGTTAGGGTTAGGGTTAGGGTTAGGTTTAGGGTTAAAGTCAGGTTACCCCGAGCACTACACCTCGCCCTAGGCCTACGCCTAGCACTACCTCTGGTCCTACCCCTACCCATGGCCCTACAGCCCCCCCTACCCATAGGCCCACCCCCATCCCTACTCCTAGCCACAGCTCCCACTCCTGGTCCTAGGCCTACTCCGAGTTTTACCCCGACACCCACCCCTTGCCCTTTGCCTACTTCAGAGCTACGCCTACCGCTCCCACTAGCCCTACCTCGGGCCCTAGTCCTACGCTCAGTGCTCCCTCTAGTCCGAGGTTTACCACTTGCATGACGACGACCAGTACACCTTGCCCTACTGTTAGCCAGAGCACTAACCCGTGTTTTATGAAATCACACTGGACCCACCCTTACCACACCCTAATCCAGCCCTACACTCGTTCCGTGTCCTAGGACTACCCGGACCCCTCCCAGACACCTACCCCTAGCCCTGGGCCAACCCTACCACTACCACTAGTCCTAGGCCTAACATGACCCCTAACCCTAACATTGCCCGTGGGCCTCTGCCAACCACTAGCCCTTCACCTAAACCTACCCCGAGCACTAACCCTCGCCCTAGGCCTACGCCTAGCACTACCTCTTTTCCTACCCTACCCCTGGCCCTACAGCTCCCCCTACCCATAGGCCCACCCCCATCTCTACCCCTAGCCAAAGCTCCAACTCCTGGCCCTAGGCCTACTCCGAGGTTTACCCCGACACCCACCCATTGCTATTTTCCTACCCCAGCGCTACGCCTACCGCTCCCACTAGCCCTACCTCGGTCCCTAGACCAAAGCCCAGTGCTCACTCTAGTCCGAGGCCTAGCACTTGCCCGTCGCCGACCACTACACCTTGCCCTACCATAGCCAGAGCACTAACCCGTGTCCTACGAAAACACCCTGGACCCACCCTTACCACACCGTAATCCAGCCCTACATCCGTTCCGAGTCCTAGGACTACCCAGAGCCCTCCCGTGACACCTACCCCTAGCCTTCGGCCATCCCCTACCACTACCACTAGTCCTAGGCCTAACATGAGCCCTAACCCTAACACTGCCCGTGGGCCTCTGCCCACCACTAGCCCTTCACCTAACCCTACCCCGAGCACTACGCCTCGCCCTAGGCTTACGCCTAACACTACCTCTGGTCCTACTCCTACCCCTGGCCCTACAGCTCCCCCTAACCATAGGCCCACCCCCATCCCTACCCCTAGCCACAGCTCCCACTCCTGGCCCTAGGCCTACTCCGAGGTTTACCTCGACACCCACCCCTTGCCCTATGCCTACACCAGCGCTACGCCTACTACTCCCACTAGCCCTAGCTCGGGCTCTAGACCAACGCGCATGGCTCCCTCTAGTCCGAGGCCTAGACTTGCCTGTCGCAGACCAGTACACCTTGCCCTTATTTGGGTTAGGGTTAGGGTTAGGGTTAGGGTTAGTGTTAGGGTTGGTGTTAGGTTTAGGGTTAGGGTTAGGTTTAGGGTTAGGGTTAGAGTTAGGGTTAGGGTTAGAATTAGTGTTAGGGTTAGGGTTAGGGTTAGGGTTGGTGTTAGGGTTAGGGTTAGGTTAGGGTTAGGGTTAGGTTTACGGTTAGGTTTAGGGTTAGGGTTGGTGTTAGTGTTAGGGTTAAAATTAAAGTTAGGGTTAGGGTTAGAGTTAGGGTTAGGGTTAGAATTAGGGTTAGGGTTAGGGTTAGGGTTAGGGTTGGTGTTAGGGTTAGGGTTAGGTTAGGGTTAGGGTTAGGGTTAAGGTTGGGGTTAGGGTTAGGGTTAGGGTTAGGGTTGGTGTTAGGTTTAATTTAGGGTTAGGGTTAGGGTTAGGGGTTAGGTTAGGGTTAGTGTTAGGGTTACGGTTAGGGTTGGTGTGAGGGTTAGGTTTAGGGTTAGGGTTAGGGTTAGGGTTTAGGGTTAGAGTTAGGGTTAGGGTTGGTGTTAGGTTTGAGTTAGGGTTAGGGTTAGTGTTAGGGTTAAGGGTTAGGGTTAAGGTTAGGGTTAGTGTTAGGGTTAGGGTTAGGTTTAGGGTTAGGGTTAGGGTTAGGGTTGGTGTTAGTGTTAGAGTTAAAATTAAAGTTAGGGTTAGGGTTAGGTTAGGGTTAGGGTTAGGGTTAGGGTTGGGGTTAGGGTTAGGGTTAGGGTTAGGGTTGGTGTTAGGTTTAATTTATGGTTAGGGTTAGGGTTAGGGGTTAGGTTGGGGTTAGTGTTAGGGTTACGGTTAGGGTTGGTGTGAGTGTTAGGTTTAGGGTTAGGGTTAGGGTTAGGGTTTAGGGTTAGAGTTAGGGTTAGGGTTGGTGTTAGGTTTGAGTTAGGGTTAGGGTTAGTGTTAGGGTTAAGGGTTAGGGTTAAGGTTAGGGTTAGTGTTAGGGTTAGGGTTAGGTTTAGGGTTAGGGTTAGGGTTAGGTTACCCCGAGCACTACCTCTCGCCCTAGGCCTACGCCTAGCACTACCTCTGGTAATACCCCTACCCCTGGCCCTACAGCTCCCCCTAACCATAGGCCCACCCCCATCGCTACCCGTAGCCACAGCTCCCACTCCTGGTTTTAGGCCTACTCCGAGGTTTACACCGAAACCCACCCCTTGCCGTTTGCCTACCCCAGCGCTACGCCTACCGCTCCCACTAGCCCTACCTCAGGCCCTAGACCAACGCCCAGTGCTCACTCTAGTCCGAGGCCTAGCACTTGCCCGTCGCCGACCAGTACACCTTGCCCTACCGTTAGTCAGAGCACTAACCCTTGTCCTACAAAATCACCCTGGACCCACCCTTAGCCACACTTTAATCCAGCCCTACATCCGTTCCGAGTCCTAGGACTACCCGGAGCCCTTCCGTGACACCTACCCCTAGCCCTCGGCCATCCCCTACCACTACCACTAGTCCTAGGCCTAACATGAGCCCTAACCCTAACACTGCCCATGGGCCTCTGCCAACCACTAGCCCTTCACCTAACCCTACCCCGTGCACTACGCCTCGCCCTAGGCTTACGCCTAACACTACCTCTGGTCCTACTCCTACCCCTGGCCCTACAGCTCCTTCTACCCATAGGCCCAACTCCATCCCTACCCCTAGCCACAGCTCCCACTCCTGGCCCTAGGCCTACTCCGAGGTTTACCTCGACACCCACCCCTTGCCCCATGCCTACCCCAGCGCTACGCCTACTACTCCCACTAGCCCTAGCTTGGGCTGTAGACCAACGCGCATGGCTCCTTCTAGTCCGAGGCCTAGAACTTGCCCGTCGCTGACCAGTACACCTTGCCCTTATTTGTGTTAGGGTTAGGGTTAGGGTTAGGGTTACGGTTAGGGTTAGGGTTGGTGTTAGGTTAGGGGATAGGGTTAGGGTTACGGTTAGGGTTAGGGGTTAGGTTAGGGTTAGTGTTAGGGTTAGGGTTAGGGTTGGTGTTAGGGTTAGGGTTAGGGTTAGGGTTATGGTTAGGGTTAGGGTTAGAATTAGGGTTAGGGTTAGGGTTAGGGTTAGGGTTAGGGTTAGGTTTAGGGTTGGTGTTAGGTTTAGGGTTAGGGTTAGGGTTAGGGTTAGGGTTAGGGATTAGGGTTAGGGTTAGTGTTAGGGTTAGAGTTAGGGTTGGGTTAGGGTTAGGGTTAGGGTTAGGGTTAGGGTTAGGGTTAGGTTTACGGTTAGGTTTAGGGTTAGGGTTGGTGTTAGTGTTAGGGTTAAAATTAAAGTTAGGGTTAGGGTTAGAGTTAGGGTTAGGGTTAGAATTAGGGTTAGGGTTAGGGTTAGGGTTAGGGTTAGGGTTGGTGTTAGGGTTAGGGTTAGGTTAGGGTTAGGGTTAGGGTTGGGGTTAGGGTTAGGGTTAGGGTTAGGGTTAGGGTTATGGTTATGGTTAGGGTTAGAATTAGGGTTAGGGTTAGGGTTAGGGTTAGGGTTAGGGTTAAGTTAGGGTTAGGGTTAGGGTTAGGGGTTAGGCTTAGGGTTAGGGTTAGGGTTGGTGTTAGGGTTAGGGTTATGTTAGGGTTAGGGTTAGGGTTAGGGTTAGGGTTAGATTTGGTGTTAGGGTTAGGGTTAGGGTTAGTGTTAGGGTTAGGGTTAGAGTTAGGGTTAGTGTTAGAATTAGGATTAGGGTTATGGTTAGGGTTAGGGTTGGTGTTAGAGTTAGTGTCAGGTTAGGGTTAGGGTTAGGGTTAGGGTTAGGGTTAGGGGTTAGGGTTAGGGTTAGTGTTGAGGTTGGTGTTAGGGTTAGGGTTAGGGTTAAAGTTAGGGTTAGGTTTAGGGTTAGGGTTAGGGTTGAGGTTGGTGTTAGGGTTAGGGTTAGGGTTGGTGTTAGGTTTAGGGTTAGGGTTAGGGTTAGGCTTAGGGGTTAGGTTAGGTTTAGTGTTAGGGTTAGGGTTAGAGTTGGTGTTAGGGTTAGGGTTAGGGTTAGGGTTATGGTTAGGGTTAGGGTTAAAATTAGGGTTAGGGTTAGGGTTAGGGTTAGGGTTAGGTTTAGGTTAGGGTTAGGGTTAGGGTTAGGTTTACGGTTAGGGGTTAGGCTTAGGGTTAGGGTTAGGGTTGGTGTTAGGGATAGGGTTAGGGTTTGGGTTAGGGTTGGTGTTAGGTTTAGGGATAGGTTTAGGGTTACGGTTAGGGTTAGGGGTTAAGTTAGGGTTAGTGTTAGGGTTAGGGTTAGGGTTGGTGTTAGGGTTAGGGTTAGGGTTAGGGTTAGGTTTAGGGTTAGATTTAGGGTTAGGGTTAGGGTTAGGGTTAGGGTTGGTGT
>NW_027669498.1:35000-50000 GCF_964194185.1 Rhinolophus hipposideros
AGGGTTAGGGTTAGGGTTGGTGTTAGGGTTAGGGTTAGGTTACGGTTAGGGTTAGGGTTAGGGGTTAGGCTTAGGGTTAGTGTTAGGGTTGGTGTTAGGGTTAGGGTTAGGTTAGAATTAGGGTTAGGGTTAGGGTTAGGGTTAGTGTTAAGGTTAGGGTTAGAGTTAGGGTTAGTGTTAGAATTAGGGTTAGGGTTAGGGTTAGGGTTGGTGTTAGAGTTAGGGTTAGGTTAGGGTTAGGGTTAGGGTAGGGTTGGGGTTAGGGGTTAGGGTTAGGGTTGAGGTTGGTGTTAGGGTTAGGGTTAGGGTTGGTGTTAGGTTTAGGGTTAGGGTTAGGGTTAGGCTTAGGGGTTAGGTTAGGGTTAGTGTTAGCGTTAGGGTTAGGGTTGGTGTTAGGGTTAGGGTTAGGGTTATGTTTAGGGTTAGGGTTAGGGTTAGAATTAGGGTTAGGGTTAGGGTTAGGGTTAGGGTTGAGGTTGGTGTTAGCGTTAGGGTTACGGTTGGTGTTAGGTTTAGAGTTAGGGTTAGAGTTAGGCTTAGGGGTTAGGTTAGGGTTAGTGTTAGGGTTAGGGTTAGGGTTGGTGTTAGGTTTAGGGTTAGGGTTATGGTAAGGGTTAGGGTTGGTGTTAGGTTAGGGGATAGGGTTAGGGTTACTGTTAGGGTTAGGGGTTAGGTTAGGGTTAGTGTTAGGGTTAGGGTTGGTGTTAGGTTTGAGTTAGGGTTAGGGTTAGTGTTAGGGTTAAGGGTTAGGGTTAAGGTTAGGGTTAGTGTTAGGGTTAGGGTTAGGTTTAGGGTTAGGGTTAGGGTTAGGTTACCCCGAGCACTACCTCTCGCCCTAGGCCTACGCCTAGCACTACCTCTGGTAATACCCCTACCCCTGGCCCTAAAGCTCCCCCTAACCATAGGCCCACCCCCATCGCTACCCGTAGCCACAGCTCCCACTCCTGGTTTTAGGCCTACTCCGAGGTTTACACCGAAACCCACCCCTTGCCGTTTGCCTACCCCAGCGCTACGCCTACCGCTCCCACTAGCCCTACCTCAGGCCCTAGACCAACGCCCAGTGCTCACTCTAGTCCGAGGCCTAGCACTTGCCCGTCGCCGACCAGTACACCTTGCCCTACCGTTAGTCAGAGCACTAACCCTTGTCCTACAAAATCACCCTGGACCCACCCTTAGCCACACCCTAATCCAGCCCTACATCCGTCGAGTCCTAGGACTACCCGGAGCCCTTCCGTGACACCTACCCCTAGCCCTCGGCCATCCCCTACCACTACCACTAGTCCTAGGCCTAACATGAGCCCTAACCCTAACACTGCCCATGGGCCTCTGCCAACCACTAGCCCTTCACCTAACCCTACCCCGTGCACTACGCCTCGCCCTAGGCTTACGCCTAACACTACCTCTGGTCCTACTCCTACCCCTGGCCCTACAGCTCCTTCTACCCATAGGCCCAACTCCATCCCTACCCCTAGCCACAGCTCCCACTCCTGGCCCTAGGCCTACTCCGAGGTTTACCTCGACACCCACCCCTTGCCCTATGCCTACCCCAGCGCTACGCCTACTACTCCCACTAGCCCTAGCTCGGGCTGTAGACCAACGCGCATGGCTCCTTCTAGTCCGAGGCCTAGAACTTGCCCGTCGCTGACCAGTACACCTTGCCCTTATTTGTGTTAGGGTTAGGGTTAGGGTTAGGGTTAGGGTTAGGGTTAGGTTTAGGGTTAGGGTTTGTGTTAGGTTTAGGGTTAGGGTTAGGGTTAGGGTTAGGTTTAGGGTTAGGGTTGGTGTTAGGGTTAGGGTTAGGTTAGGGTTAGGGTTAGGGTTAGGGTTAGGGTTAGGGTTAGTGTTAGGGTTGGTGTTAGGGTTAGGGTTAGGGTTACTGTTACGGTTGTGGTTAGAGTTAGGGTTAGGGTTAGAATTAGGGTTAGGGTTAGGGTTACGGTTAGGGTTCGTGTTAGGGTTAGGGTTAGGTTAGGGTTAGGGTTAGGGTTAGGGATAGGGGTTAGGGTTAGGGTTAGGGTTGAGGTTGGTGTTAGGGTTAGGGTTAGGATTAGGGATAGGGTTAGGGTTAGGGTTGAGGTTGGTGTTATGGTTAGGGTTAGGGTTTGTGTTAGGTTTAGGGTTAGGGTTAGGGGTTAGGTTAGGGTTAGTGTTAGGGTTAGGGTTAGGGTTGGTGTTAGGGTTAGGGTTAGGGTTAGGGTTATGGTTAGGGTTAGGGTTAGAATTTGGGTTTGGGTTAAGGTTAGGGTTAGGTTTAGGGTTAGGTTAGGGTTAGGGTTAGGGTTAGGGGTTAGGCTTAGGGTTAGTGTTAGGGTTGGTGTTAGAGTTAGGGTTAGGTTAGGGTTAGGGTTAGGGTTAGGGTTAGGGTTAGTGTTAAGGTTAGGGTTAGAGTTAGGGTTAGTGTTAGAATTAGGGTTAGGGTTAGGGTTAGGGTTAGGGTTAGGGTCGGTGTTAGGTTTAGGGTTCGGGTTATGGTTAGGCTTAGGGGTTAGGTTAGGGTTAGTGTTAGGGTTAGGGTTAGGGTTGGTGTTAGGGTTAGGGTTAGGGTTATGTTTAGGGTTAGCGTTAGGGTTAGAATTAGGGTTAGGGTTACGGTTAGGGTTGGTGTTAGGTTTAGGGTTAGGGTTAGGGTTAGGGTTAGGGGTTAGGTTAGGGTTAGGGTTACGGTTAGGATTGATGTTGGTGTTAGGGTTAGGGTTACGGTTGGTGTTAGGTTTAGAGTTAGGGTTAGGGTTAGGCTTAGGGGTTAGGTTAGGGTTAGTGTTAGGGTTAGGGTTAGGGTTGGTGTTAGGGTTAGGGTTAGGGTTAGGGTTATGGTTAGGGTTAGGGTTAAAATTAAGGTTAGGGTTAGGGTTAGGGTTAGGGTTAGGTTAGGGTTAGGGTTAGGGTTAGGTTTAGGGTTAGGGGTTAGGCTTAGGGTTAGGGTTAGTTTTGGTGTTAGGGTTAGGGTTAGGGTTAGGGTTAGGGTTGGGGTTAGGGTTAGGGTTATGGTTAGGGTTGGTGTTAGGTTTAATTTAGGGTTAGGGTTAGGGTTAGGGGTTAGGTTAAGGTTAGAGTTAGGGTTGGTGTGAGGGTTAGGTTTAGGGTTAGGGTTAGGGTTAGGGTTTAGGGTTAGAGTTAGGGTTAGGGTTGGTGTTCGGTTTGAGTTAGGGTTAGGGTTAGTGTTAGGGTTAAGGGTTAGGGTTAAGGTTAGGGTTAGTGTTAGGGTTAGGGTTAGGTTTAGGGTTAGGGTTAGGGTTAGGTTACCCCGAGCACTACCTCTCGCCCTAGGCCTACGCCTAGCACTACCTCTGGTAATACCCCTACCCCTGGCCCTACAGCTCCCCCTAACCATAGGCCCACCCCCATCGCTACCCATAGCCACATCTCCCACTCCTGGTTTTAGGCCTACTCCGAGGTTTACACCGAAACCCACCCCTTGCCGTTTGCCTACCCCAGCGCTACGCCTACCGCTCCCACTAGCCCTACCTCAGGCCCTAGACCAACGCCCAGTGCTCACTCTAGTCCGAGGCCTAGCACTTGCCCGTCGCCGACCAGTACACCTTGCCCTACCGTTAGTCAGAGCACTAACCCTTGTCCTACAAAATCACCCTGGACCCACCCTTAGCCACACCCTAATCCAGCCCTACATCCGTTCCGAGTCCTAGGACTACCCGGAGCCCTTCCGTGACACCTACCCCTAGCCCTCGGCCATCCCCTACCACTACCACTAGTCCTAGGCCTAACATGAGCCCTAACCCTAACACTGCCCATGGGCCTCTGCCAACCACTAGCCCTTCACCTAACCCTACCCCGTGCACTACGCCTCGCCCTAGGCTTACGCCTAACACTACCTCTGGTCCTACTCCTACCCCTGGCCCTACAGCTCCTTCTACCCATAGGCCCAACTCCATCCCTACCCCTAGCCACAGCTCCCACTCCTGGCCCTAGGCCTACTCCGAGGTTTACCTCGACACCCACCCCTTGCCCTATGCCTACCCCAGCGCTACGCCTACTACTCCCACTAGCCCTAGCTCGGGCTATAGACCAAAGCGCATGGCTCCTTCTAGTCCGAGGCCTAGAACTTGCCCGTCGCTGACCAGTACACCTTGCCCTTATTTGTGTTAGGGTTAGGGTTAGGGTTAGGGTTAGGGTTAGGGTTAGGGTTAGGGTTAGGGTTTGTGTTAGGTTTAGGGTTAGGGTTAGGGTTAGGGTTAGGTTTAGGGTTAGGGTTGGTGTTAGGGTTAGGGTTAGGTTAGGGTTAGGGTTAGGGTTAGGGTTAGGGTTAGGGTTGGTGTTAGGGTTAGGGTTAGGGTTACTGTTACGGTTATGGTTAGAGTTAGGGTTAGGGTTAGAATTAGGGTTAGGGTTAGGGTTACGGTAAGGGTTCGTGTTAGGGTTAGGGTTAGGTTAGGGTTAGGGTTAGGGTTAGGGTTAGGGATAGGGTTTAGGGTTAGGGTTAGGGTTGAGGTTGGTGTTAGGGTTAGGGTTAGGGTTAGGGATAGGGTTAGGGTTAGGGTTGAGGTTGGTGTTATGGTTAGGGTTAGGGTTTGTGTTAGGTTTAGGGTTAGGGTTAGGGGTTAGGTTAGGGTTAGTGTTAGGGTTAGGGTTAGGGTTGGTGTTAGGGTTAGGGTTAGGGTTAGGGTTAGGTTAGGGTTAGGGTTAGGGTTAGGGGTTAGGCTTAGGGTTAGTGTTAGGGTTGGTGTTAGAATTAGGGTTAGGTTAGGGTTAAAGTTAGGGTTAGGGTTAGGGTTAGTGATAAGGTTAGGGTTAGAGTTAGGGTTAGTGTTAGAATTAGGGTTAGGGTTAGGGTTAGGGTTGGTGTTAGAGTTAGGGTTAGGTTAGGGTTAGGGTTAGGGTAGGGTTAGGGTTAGGGGTTAGGGTTAGGGTTGAGGTTGGTGTTAGGGTTAGGGTTAGGGTTGGTGTTAGGTTTAGGGTTAGGGTTAGGGTTAGGCTTAGGGGTTAGGTTAGGGTTAGTGTTAGGTTAGGGTTAGGGTTGGTGTTAGGGTTAGGGTTAGGGTTATGTTTAGGGTTAGTGTTAGGGTTAGAATTAGGGTTAGGGTTAGGGTTAGGGTTGGTGTTAGGTTTAGGGTTAGGGTTAGGGTTAGGGTTAGGGGTTAGGTTAGGGTTAGGGTTAGGGTTAGGGTTGAGGTTGGTGTTAGGGTTAGGGTTAGGGTTGGTGTTAGGTTTAGAGTTAGGGTTAGGGTTAGGCTTAGGGGTTAGGTTAGGGTTAGTGTTAGGGTTAGGGTTAGGGTTGGTGTTAGGGTTAGGGTTAGGGTTAGGGTTATGGTTAGGGTTAGGGTTAAAATTAAGGTTAGGGTTAGGGTTAGGGTTAGGGTTAGGTTAGGGTTAGGGTTAGGGTTAGGTTTAGGGTTAGGGGTTAGGCTTAGGTTTAGGGTTAGTTTTGGTGTTAGGGTTAGGGTTAGGGTTAGGGTTAGGGTTGGGGTTAGGGTTAGGGTTAGGGTTAGGGTTGGTGTTAGGTTTAATTTAGGGTTAGGGTTAGGGTTAGGGGTTAGGTTAGGGTTAGTGTTAGGGTTACGGTTAGGGTTGGTGTGAGGGTTAGGTTTAGGGTTAGGGTTAGGGTTAGGGTTAGGGTTAGGGTTAGGGTTAGGGTTAGGGTTAGGCTTAGGGTTAGGGTTAGGGTTAGGGTTAGGGTTAGGGTTAGGGTTAGGGGTTAGGGTTAGGGTTAGGGTTAGGGTTAGGTTTAGGGTTAGGGTTAGGGTTAGGGTTAGGGTTAGGGGTTAGGGGTTAGGGTTAGGGTTAGGGTTAGGGTTAGGGTTAGGGTTAGGGTTAGGGTTAGGGTTAGGGTTCGGGTTAGGGTTGGTGTTAGGGTTAGGGTTAGGGTAGGGTTATGGTTAGGGTTAGGGTTAGGGGTTAGGTTAGCGTTAGTGTTAGGGTTAGGGTTAGGGTTAGGGTTAGGGTTGGTGTTAGGGTTAGGGTTGGGTTTAGGGTTATGGTTAGGGTTAGGGTTAGAATTAGGGTTAGGTATAGGGTTAGGGTTAGGGTTAGGTTAGGGTTAGGGTTAGGGTTAGGGTTATGGTTAGGGCTTAGGCTTAGGGTTAGGGTTAGGGTTGGTGTTAGGGTTAGGGTTAGGATTAGGGTTAGGGTTGGTGTTAGGTTTAGGGTTAGGGTTAGGCTTAGGTTTAGGGTTAGGGGTTAGGTTAGGGTTGGTGTTAGGGTTAGGGTTAGGGTTGGTGTTAGGGTTAGGGTTAGGGTTAGTGTTAGGGTTAGGGTTAGAGTTAGGGTTAGGGTTAGAATTAGGGTTAGGGTTAGGGTTAGGGTTAGGGTTAGGGTTAGGGTTAAAGTCAGGTTACCCCGAGCACTACCCCTCGCCCTAGGCCTACGCCTAGCACTACCTCTGGTCCTACTCCTACCCCTGGCCCTACAGCCCCCCCTACCCATAGGCCCAACCCCATCCCTACCCCTAGCCACAGCTCCCACTCCTGGCCCTAGGCCAACTCCGAGGTTTACCTCGACACCCACCCCTTGCCCTATGCCTACCCCAGAGCTACGCCTACTACTCCCACTAGCCCTAGCTCGGGCTCTAAACCAACGCGCATGGCTCCCTCTAGTCCGAGGCCTAGTACTTGCCCGTCGCCGACCAGTATGCCTTGCCCTTATTTGGGTTAGGGTTAGGGTTAGGGTTAGGGTTAGGGTTAGGGTTAGGGGTTAGGGTTAGGGTTAGGGTTAGGGTTAGGGTTAGGGTTAGGGTTAGGGTTAGGGTTGGGGTTAGGGTTGGTGTTAGGGTTAGGGTTAGGGTAGGGTTATGGTTAGGGTTAGGGTTAGGGGTTAGGTTAGCGTTAGTGTTAGGGTTAGGGTTAGGGTTATGGTTAGGGTTGGTGTTAGGGTTAGGGTTGGGTTTAGGGTTATGGTTAGGGTTAGGGTTAGAATTAGCTTTAGGGTTAGGGTTAGGGTTAGGGTTAGGTTAGGGTTAGGGTTAGGGTTAGGGTTATGGTTAGGGCTTAGGCTTAGGGTTAGGGTTAGGGTTGGTGTTAGGGTTAGGGTTAGGATTAGGGCTAGGGTTGGTGTTAGGTTTAGGGTTAGGGTTAGGCTTAGGTTTAGGGTTAGGGGTTAGGTTAGGGTTGGTGTTAGGGTTAGGGTTAGGGTTAGGGTTAGGGTTAGGGTTAGGGTTAGGGTTAGGGTTAGGCTTAGCGTTAGGGTTAGGGTTAGGGTTAGGGTTAGGATTAGGGTTAGGGTTAGGGTTAGGGGTTAGGGTTAGGGTTAGGGTTAGGGTTAGGGTTAGGGTTAGGGTTAGGGTTAGGGTTAGGGGTTAGGGGTTAGGGTTAGGGTTAGGGTTAGGGTTAGGGTTAGGGTTAGGGTTAGGGTTAGGGTTAGGGTTGGGGTTAGGGTTGGTGTTAGGGTTAGGGTTAGGGTAGGGTTATGGTTAGGGTTAGGGTTAGGGGTTAGGTTAGCGTTAGTGTTAGGGTTAGGGTTAGGGTTAGGGTTAGGGTTGGTGTTAGGGTTAGGGTTGGGTTTAGGGTTATGGTTAGGGTTAGGGTTAGAATTAGGGTTAGGGTTAGGGTTAGGGTTAGGGTTAGGTTAGGGTTAGGGTTAGGGTTAGGGTTATGGTTAGGGCTTAGGCTTAGGGTTAGGGTTAGGGTTGGTGTTAGGGTTAGGGTTAGGATTAGGGTTAGGGTTAGGGTTGGTGTTAGGGTTAGGGCTTAGGCTTAGGGTTAGGGTTAGGGTTGGTGTTAGGTTTAGGGTTAGGGTTAGGCTTAGGTTTAGGGTTAGGGGTTAGGTTAGGGTTGGTGTTAGGGTTAGGGTTAGGGTTGGTGTTAGGGTTAGGGTTAGGGTTAGTGTTAGGGTTAGGGTTAGAGTTAGGGTTAGGGTTAGAATTAGGGTTAGGGTTAGGGTTAGGGTTAGGGTTAGGGTTAGGGTTAAAGTCAGGTTACCCCGAGCACTACCCCTCGCCCTAGGCCTACGCCTAGCACTACCTCTGGTCCTACTCCTACCCCTGGCCCTACAGCCCCCCCTACCCATAGGCCCACCCCCATCCCTACCCCTAGCCACAGCTCCCACTCCTGGCCCTAGGCCAACTCCGAGGTTTACCTCGACACCCACCCCTTGCCCTATGCCTACCCCAGAGCTACGCCTACTACTCCCACTAGCCCTAGCTCGGGCTCTAAACCAACGCGCATGGCTCCCTCTAGTCCGAGGCCTAGTACTTGCCCGTCGCCGACCTGTATGCCTTGCCCTTATTTGGGTTAGGGTTAGGGTTAGGGTTAGAATTCGGGTTGGTGTTAGGTTTAGGGTTAGGGTTAGGGTTAGGGTTAGGGTTAGGTTTAGGGTTAGGGTTATAGTTAAGGTTAGGGTTACAATTAGGGTTAGGGTTAGGGTTAGGGTTGGTGTTAGGATTAGGGTTAGGTTAGTGTTAGAGTTAGGGTTAGGGTTAGGGTTAGGGTTAGGGTTGGTGTTAGGGTTAGGGTTAAATTTAGGGTTAGGGTTAGGGTTAGAGTTAGGGTTAGGGTTAGAATTAGGGTTAGGGTTAGGGTTAGGGTTAGTGTTAGGTTTGGTGTTAGGGTTAAGGTTAGGTTAGGGTTAGGGTTAGGGTTAGGGTTAGGGGTTAGGGTTAGGGTTAGGGTTAGGGTTGGTGTTAAGGTTAGGGTTCGGGTTAGGGTTAGGGTTGGTGTTAGGTTTAGGGTTAGGTTTAGGGTTAGGGTTAAAGTTAGGGGTTAGGTTAGGGTTAGTGTTAGGGTTACGGTTAGGGTTGGTGTTAGGGTTAGGGTTAAAGTTAGGGTTAGGGTTCGGGTTTAGGGTTAGGGTTAGGGTTAGGGTTGGTGTTAGGTTTAGGGTTAGGGTTAAGGTTAGTGTTAGGGTTAAGGGTTAGTGTTAGGGTTAGTGTTAGGGTTAGGGTTAGGGTTAGGTTTAGGGTTAGGGTTAGGGTTAGGTTACCCCGAGCACTACGCCTCGCCCTAGGCTTACGCCTAACACTACCTCTGGTCCTACTCCTACCCCTGGCCCTACAGCTCCCTTTACCCATAGGCCCACCCCCATCCCTACCCCTAGCCACAGCTCCGACTCCTGGCCCTAGGCCTACTCCGAGGTTTACCTCGACACCCACCCCTTGCCCTATGCCTACCCCAGCGCTTCGCCTACTATTCCCACTAGCCCTAGCTCGGGCTCTAGACCAACGCGCATGGCTCCCTCTAGTCCGAGGCCTACAACTTGCCCGTCGCTGACCAGTACACCTTGCCCTTATTTGGGTTAGGGTTAGGGTTAGGGTTAGGGTTAGGGTTTGTGTTAGGTTTAGGTTTAGGGTTAGGGTTAGGGTTAGGTTTAGCGTTACGGTTGGTGTTAGGGTTAGGGTTAGGGTTAGGGTTAGGGTTAGTGTTATGGTTGGTGTTAGGGTTAGGGTTAGGGTTAGTGTTAGGGTTAGGGTTAGAGTTAGGGTTAGGGTTAGAATTAGGGTTAGGGTTAGGGTTAGCGTTAGGGTTAGGGTTAGGTTTAGGGTTAAAGTCACGTTACCCCGAGCACTACCCCTCGCCCTAGGCCTACGCCTAGCACTACCTCTGGTCCTACCCCTACCCCTGGCCCTACAGTCCCCCCTAACCATAGGCCCAACCCCATCCCTACCCCTAGCCACAGCTCCCACTCCTGGTCCTAGGCCTACTCTGAGGTTTACCCCGACACCCACCCCTTGCCCTTTGCCTACTTGGGCGCTACGCCTACCGCTCCCACTAGCCCTACCTCGGGCCCTAGACCAACACCCAGTGCTCCCTCTAGTCCGAGGCTTACCACTTGCATGACGCCGACCAGTACACCTTGCCCTACTGTTAGCCAGAGCACTAACCCGTGTTTTATGAAATCACCCTGAACCAACACTTACCACACCCTAATCCAGCCCTACACTAGTTCCGTGTCCTAGGACTAACCGGAGCCCTTCTGTGACACCTACCCCTAGGCCTCGGCCAACCACTACCACTAGTCCTAGGCCTAACATGACCCCTAACCCTAACATTGCCCGTGGGCCTCTGCCAACCACTAGCCCTTCACCTAAACCTACCCCGAGCACTACCCCTCGCCCTAGGCCTTCGCCTAGCACTACCTCTTGTCCTACCCCTACACCTGGCCCTGCAGCTCCCCCTACCCATAGGCCCACCCCCATTAATACCCCTAGTCAAAGCTCCAACTCTTGGCCCTAGGCCTACTCCGAGGTTTACCCCGACACCCACCCATTGCCCTTTGCCTACCCCAGCGCTACGCCTACCGCTCCCACTAGCCCTACCTCGGTCCATAGACCATCGTCCAGTGCTCACTCTAGTCCGAGGCCTAGCACTTGCCCGTCGCCGACCACTACACCTTGCCCTACCATAGCCAGAGCACTAACCCGTGTCCTACGAAAACACCCTGGACCCACCCTTTCCACACCCTAATCCAGCCCTCAATCTGTTCTGAGTCTTAAGACTACCCGGAGCCCTCCCGTGACTCCTACCCCTAGGCCTCGGCCATTCCCTACCACTAACACTAGTCCTAGGCCTAACATGAGCCCTAACCCTAACACTGCCCGTGGGCCTCTGCCCACCACTAGCCCTTCACCTAACCCTACCCCGAGCACTACGCCTCGCCCTAGGCTTACGCCTAACACTACCTCTGGTCCTACCCCTACCCCTGGCCGAACAGCTCCCCCTACCCATAGGCCCACCCCCATCCCTACCCCTAGGCAGAGCTCCCACTCCTGGCCCTAGGCCTACTCCGAGGTTTACCTCGACACCCACCCCTTGCCCTATGCCTACCCCAGCGCTACGCCTACTACTCCCACTAGCCCTAGCTCGGGCTCTAAACCAACGCGCATGGCTACCGCTAGTCCGAGGCCTAGAACTTGCCCGTCGCAGACCAGTACACCGTGCCCTTTTTTGGATTAGGCTTAGGATTAGGGTTAGGGTTAGGGTTAGGGTTGGTGTTAGGTTTAGGGTTAGAATTAGGGTTAGGGTTAGGGTTAGGGTTAGGGTTGGTGTTAGGGTTAGCGTTAGGTTAGGGTTAGGGTTAGGGTTAGGGTTAGGGTTAGGGTTAGGGTTGGTGTTAGGGTTAGGGTTAAATTTAGGGTTAGGGTTAGGGTTAGAGTTAGGGTTAGGGTTAGGGTTAGGTTTAGGGTTAGGGTTAGGGTTAGGTTACCCCGAACACTACGCCTCGCCCTAGGCTTAGGCCTAACACTACCTCTGGTCCTACTCCTAACCCTGGCCCTACAGCTCCCCTACCCATAGGCCCACCCCCATCCCTACCCCTAGCCACAGCTCCCACTCCTGGCCCTAGGCCTATTCCGAGGTTTACCTCGACACCCACCCCTTATCCTATGCCTACCCCAGCGCTACGCCTACTACTCCCACTAGACCTAGCTCGGTCTCTAGACCAACGCGCATGGCTACCTCTACTCCGAGGCCTAGAACTTGCCCGTCGCTGACCAGTACACCTTGCCCTTATTTGGGTTAGGTTTAGGGTTAGGGTTAGGGTTAGGGTTAGAGTTAGGGTTAGGGTTACAATTAGGGTTAGGGTTAGGGTTAGGGTTAGGGTTAGGGTTAGGGTTGGTGTTAGGGTTAGGGTTAGGTTAGGGTTAGGGTTAGGGTTAGGGTTAGGGTTAGGGTTAGAATTAGGGTTAGTGTTAGGTTTAGGGTTAAATTTAGGGTTAGGGTTAGGGTTAGAGTTAGGGTTAGGGTTCGAATTAGGGTTAGGGTTAGGGTTAGGGTTAGGGGTTAGGGTTAGGGTTAGGGTTAGGGTTGGTGTTAGGTTTAGGGTTAGGTTTAGGGTTAGGTTTAAAGTTAGGGGTTAGGTTAGGGTTAGTTTTAGGGTTACAGTTAGAGTTAGGGTTAGGGTTAGAATTAGGGTTAGGGTTAGGGTTAGGGTTGGTGTTAGGGTTAGGTATGGTTAGGATTAGGGTTAGGGTTAGGGTTAGGGGTTAGGGTTAGGGTTAGGGTTGAGGTTGGTGTTAGGGTTAGGGTTAGGGTTAGGGTTAGGTTTGAGGTCGGTGTTAGGGTTAGGGTAAGGGTTAGGGTTAGGGTTAGGTTTAGGGGTTAGGTTAGGTTTAGTGTTAGGGTTAGGGTTAGGGTTGGTGTTAGGGTTAGGGTTAAGGTTAGGGTTATGGTTAGGGTTAGGGTTAGAATTAGGGTTAGGGTTAGGGTTAGGGTTAGGGTTAGGGTTAGGTTAGGGTTAGGGTTAGGGTTAGGAGTTAGGGTTAGAGTTAGGGTTAGGGTTAGGGTTAGGGATTAGGGTTAGGGTTAGTGTTAGGGTTAGGGTTAGGGTTAGGGTTAGGGTTAGGGTTGGTGTTAGGTTTAGGGTTAGGTTTAGGGTTAGGGTTAAAGTTAGGGGTTAGGTTAGGGTTATGTTAGGGTTGGTGTTAGGGTTAGGGTTAGGGTTGATGTTAGGGTTAGGGTTAGGGTGAGTGTTAGGGTTAGGGTTAGAGTTAGGGTTAGGGTTAGAATTAGGGTTAGGGTGAGGGTTAGGGTTAGGGTTAGGGTTAGGGTTAGGGTTAAAGTCAGGTTACCCCGAGCACTACCCCTCGCCCTAGGCCTACGCCTAGCACTACCTCTGGTCCTACTCCTACCCCTGGCCCTACAGCTCCCCTACCGATAGGGGTTAGGGTTGGTGTTAGGTTTAGGGTTAGGGTTAGGGTTAGGGTTAGGGTTAGGGTTAAATTTAGGGTTAGGGTTAGGGTTAGAGTTAGGGTTAGGGTTAGAATTAGGGTTAGGGTTAGGGTTATGGTTAGGGTTGGTGTTAGGGTTAGGGTTAGGGTTAGGGTTGGTGTTAGGGTTAGGGTTAAATTTAGGGTTAGGGTTAGGGTTAGAGTTAGGGTTAGGGTTAGAATTAGGGTTAGGGTTAGGGTTAGGGTTAGGGTTGGTGTTAGGGTTAGGGTTAGGTTAGGGTTAGGGTTAGGGTTAGGGTTAGGGTTAGGGGTTAGGGTTAGGGTTAGGGTTAAGGTTGCTGTTAATGTTAGGGTTAGGGTTAGGGTTAGGGTTAGGGTTGGTGTTACGTTTAGGGTTAGGTTTAGGGTTAGGGTTAAAGTTAGGGGTTAGGTTAGGGTTAGTGTTAGGGTTACGGTTAGGGTTGGTGTTAGGGTTAGGGTTAGGGTAAGGGTTAGGGTTCGGGTTTAGGGTTAGATTTAGGGTTAGGGTTGGTGTTAGGTTTAGGGTTAGGGTTAGGGTTAGTGTTTGGGTTAAGGGTTAGTGTTAGGGTTAGTGTTAAGGTTAGGGTTAGGGTTAGGTTTAGGCTTAGGGTTAGGGTTAGGTTACCCCGAGCACTACGCCTCGCCCTAGGCTTACGCCTAACACTACCTCTGGTCCTACTCCTACCCCTGGCCCTACAGCTCCCCCTACCCATAGGCCCACCCCCATCCCTACCCCTAGCCACAGCTCCCACTCCTGGCCCTAGGCCTACTCCGAGGTTTACCTCGACACCCACCCCTTGCCCTATGCCTACCCCAGCGCTTCGCCTACTATTCCAACTAGCCCTACCTCGGGCTCTAGACCAACGCGCATGGCTCCCTTTAGTCCGAGGCCTAGAACTTGCCCGTCGCTCACCAGTACACCTTGCCCTTATTTGGGTTAGGGTTAGGGTTAGGGTTAGGGTTAGGGTTAGGGTTTGTGTTAGGTTTAGGGTTAGGGTTAGGGTTAGGGTTAGTGTTAGAGTTATGGTTAGGGTTAGAATTAGGGTTAGGGTTAGGGTTAGCGTTAGGGTTAGGGTTAGGGTTAGGGTTAAAATCAGGTTACCCCGAGCACTACCCCTCGCCCTAGGCCTACGCCTAGCACTACCTCTGGTCCTACGCCTACCCCTGGCCCTACAGCCCCCCCTAACCATAGGCCCACCCCCATCCCTAGCCCTAGCCACAGCTCCCACTCCTGGTCCTAGGCCTACTCTGAGGTTTACCCCGACACCCACCCCTTGCACTTTGCCTACTTCAGCGCTATGCCTACCGCTCCCACTAGCCCTACCTCGGGCCCTAGACCAACGCCCAGTGCTCCCTCTAGTCCGAGGCTTACCACGTGCATGACGCCGACCAGTACACCTTGCCCTACTTTTAGCCAGAGCACTAACCCGTGTTTTATGAAATCACCCTGGACGCACACTTACCACACCCTAATCCAGCCCTACACTCGTTCCGTGTCCTAGAACTACCCGGAGCCCTTCTGTGACACCTAACACTAGCCCTCGGCCATCCCCTACCACTACCACTAGTCCTAGGCCTAACATGAGCCCTAACCCTAACACTGCCCATGGGCCTCTGCCAACCACTAGCCCTTCACCTAACCCTACCCCGAGCATACGCCTCGCCCTAGGCTTACGCCTAAAACTACCTCTGGTCCTACTTTTACCCCTGGCCCTACAGCTCCCCCTACCCATAGGCCCACCCCCATCCCTACCCCTAGCCACAGCTCCCACTCCTGGCTTTAGGCCTACTCCGAGGTTTACCTCGACACCCACCCCTTGCCCTATGCCTACTCCAGCGCTAGGCCGACTACTCCCACTAGCCCTAGCTCCGGCTCTAGACCAACGCGCATGGCTCCTTCTAGTCCGAGGCCTAGAACTTGCCCGTCGCTGACCACTACACCTTGCCCTTATTTGGGTTAGGGTTAGGGTTAGGGTTAGGGTTAGGGTTTGTGTTAAATTTAGGGTTAGGGTTAGGGGTAGGGTTAGGTTTAGGGTTAGGATTGGTGTTAGGGTTAGGGTTAGGTTAGGGTTAGGGTTAGGGTTATGGTTAGGGTTAGGGTTGGTGTTAGGGTTACGGTTAGGGTTAGTGTTACGGTTAGGGTTAGAGTTAGGTTTAGGGTTAGAATTAGGGTTAGGGTTAGGGTTAGGGTTAGGGTTAGGGTTAGGGTTGGTGTACGGTTAGGGTTAGGTTAAAGTTAGGGTTAGGGTTAGGGTTAGGGGTTAGGGTTAGGGTTAGGGTTAGGGTTGGTGTTAGGTTTAGGGTTAGGTTTAGGGTTAGGTTTAAAGTTAGGGGTTAGGTTAGGGTTAGTGTTAGGGTTACAGTTAGAGTTAGGGTTAGGGTTAGAATTAGGGTTAGGGTTAGGGTTAGGGTTGGTGTTAGGGTTAGGT
>NW_027669498.1:52500-65000 GCF_964194185.1 Rhinolophus hipposideros
CACAGCTCCCACTCCTGGCTTTAGGCCTACTCCGAGGTTTACCTCGACACCCACCCCTTGCCCTATGCCTACTCCAGCGCTAGGCCGACTACTCCCACTAGCCCTAGCTCCGGCTCTAGACCAACGCGCATGGCTCCTTCTAGTCCGAGGCCTAGAACTTGCCCGTCGCTGACCACTACACCTTGCCCTTATTTGGGTTAGGGTTAGGGTTAGGGTTAGGGTTAGGGTTTGTGTTAGGTTTAGGGTTAGGGTTAGGGGTAGGGTTAGGTTTAGGGTTAGGATTGGTGTTAGGGTTAGGGTTAGGTTAGGGTTAGGGTTAGGGTTATGGTTAGGGTTAGGGTTGGTGTTAGGGTTACGGTTAGGGTTAGTGTTACGGTTAGGGTTAGAGTTAGGTTTAGGGTTAGAATTAGGGTTAGGGTTAGGGTTAGGGTTAGGGTTAGGGTTAGGGTTGGTGTTAGGGTTAGGGTTAGTTTAGGGTTAGGGTTAGGGTTAGGGTTAGGGTTAGGGTTAGAATTAGGCTTAGGGGTTAGGGTTAGGGTTAGGGTTGAGGTTGGAGTTAGGGTTAGGGTTAGGGTTAGGGTTAGGGTTAGGGTTAGGGTTAGGGTTAGGGTTAGGGTTAGGGTTGAGGTTGGTGTTAGGGTTAGGGTTAGGGTTGGTGTTAGGGTTAGGGTTAGGGTTATGGTTAGGGTTAGGGTTAGAATTAGGGTTAAAGTTAGGGTTAGGGTTAGGGTTAGGGTTAAGGTTAGGTTAGGGTTAGGGTTAGGGTTAGGGTTAGTGTTAGGGGTTAGGCTTAGGGTTAGGGTTAGGGTTGGTGTTAGGGTTAGGGTTAGGGTTAGGTTTAGGGTTGGTGTTAGGTTTACGGTTAGGGTTAGTGTTAGGGTTAGGGTTAGGGTTGGTTTTAGGGTTAGGGTTAGGGTTATGGTTAGGGTTAGGGTTAGAATTAGTGTTAGGGTTAGGGTTAGTGTTGGGGTTGGTGTTAGAATTAGGGTTAGGGTTAGGGTTAAGGTTAGTGTTAGGGTTAGAGTTAGGGTTAGGGTTAGGGTTAG
Organism: Rhinolophus hipposideros; assembly: GCF_964194185.1. Taxonomy (NCBI): domain Eukaryota; kingdom Metazoa; phylum Chordata; class Mammalia; order Chiroptera; family Rhinolophidae; genus Rhinolophus; species Rhinolophus hipposideros. The sequence continues at coordinate 53,547 of NW_027669498.1, forward strand.
GTTTAGGGTTAGGAATGGTGTTAGGGTTAGGGTTAGGTTAGGGTTAGGGTTAGGGTTATGGTTAGGGTTAGGGTTGGTGTTAGGGTTAGGGTTAGGGTTAGTGTTACGGTTATGGTTAGAGTTAGGTTTAGGGTTAGAATTAGGGTTAGGGTTAGGGTTAGGGTTAGGGTTGGTGTTAGGGTTAGGGTTAGGTTAGGGTTAGGGTTAGGGTTAGGGTTAGGGTTAGGCTTAGGTGTTAGTGTTAGGGTTAGGGTTAGGGTTGAGGTTGGTGTTAGGGTTAGGGTTAGGGTTAGGGTTAGGGTTAGGGTTAGGGTTGAGGTTGGTGTTAGGGTTAGGGTTAGGGTTGGTGTTAGGGTTAGGGTTAGGGTTATGGTTAGGGTTAGGGTTAGAATTAGGGTTAGGGTTAGGGTTAGGGTTAGGTTTAGGGTTAAGGTTAGGTTAGGGTTAGGGTTAGGGTTAGGGTTAGGGGTTAGGCTTAGGGTTAGGGTTAGGGTTGGTGTTAGGGTTAGGGTTAGGGTTAGAGTTAGGGTTAGGGTTAGAATTAGGGTTAGGGTGAGGGTTAGGGTTAGGGTTAGGGTTAGGGTTAAAGTCAGGTTACCCCGAGCACTACCCCTCGCCCTAGGCCTACGCCTAGCACTACCTCTGGTCCTACTCCTACCCCTGGCCCTACACCTCCCCTACCGATAGGGGTTAGGGTTGGAGTTAGGTTTAGGGTTAGGGTTAGGGTTAGGGTTAGGGTTAGGGTTAAATTTAGGGTTAGGGTTAGGGTTAGAGTTAGGGTTAGGGTTAGAATTAGGGTTAGGGTTAGGGTTATGGTTAGGGTTGGTGTTAGGGTTAGGGTTAGGGTTAGGGTTGGTGTTAGGGTTAGGGTTAAATTTAGGGTTAGGGTTAGGGTTAGAGTTAGGGTTAGGGTTAGAATTAGGGTTAGGGTTAGGGTTAGGGTTAGGGTTGGTGTTAGGGTTAGGGTTAGGTTAGGGTTAGGGTTAGGGTTAGGGTTAGGGTTAGGGTTAGGGGTTAGGGTTAGGGTTAGGGTTAAGGTTGCTGTTAATGTTAGGGTTAGGGTTAGGGTTAGGGTTAGGGTTGGTGTTACGTTTAGGGTTAGGTTTAGGGTTAGGGTTAAAGTTAGGGGTTAGGTTAGGGTTAGTGTTAGGGTTACGGTTAGGGTTGGTGTTAGGGTTAGGGTTAGGGTAAGGGTTAGGGTTCGGGTTTAGGGTTAGATTTAGGGTTAGGGTTGGTGTTAGGTTTAGGGTTAGGGTTAGGGTTAGTGTTTGGGTTAAGGGTTAGTGTTAGGGTTAGTGTTAAGGTTAGGGTTAGGGTTAGGTTTATGCTTAGGGTTAGGGTTAGGTTACCCCGAGCACTACGCCTCGCCCTAGGCTTACGCCTAACACTACCTCTGGTCCTACTCCTACCCCTGGCCCTACAGCTCCCCCTACCCATAGGCCCACCCCCATCCCTACCCCTAGCCACAGCTCCCAATCCTGGCCCTAGGCCTACTCCGAGGTTTACCTCGACACCCACCCCTTGCCCTATCCCTACCCCAGCGCTTCGCCTACTATTCCAACTAGCCCTACCTCGGGCTCTAGACCAACGCGCATGGCTCCCTTTAGTCCGAGGCCTAGAACTTGCCCGTCGCTCACCAGTACACCTTGCCCTTATTTGGGTTAGGGTTAGGGTTAGGGTTAGGGTTAGGGTTAGGGTTTGTGTTAGGTTTAGGGTTAGGGTTAGGGTTAGGGTTAGTGTTAGAGTTATGGTTAGGGTTAGAATTAGGGTTAGGGTTAGGGTTAGCGTTAGGGTTAGGGTTACGGTTAGGGTTAAAATCAGGTTACCCCGAGCACTACCCCTCGCCCTAGGCCTACGCCTAGCACTACCTCTGGTCCTACGCCTACCCCTGGCCCTACAGCCCCCCCTAACCATAGGCCCACCCCCATCCCTAGCCCTAGCCACAGCTCCCACTCCTGGTCCTAGGCCTACTCTGAGGTTTACCCCGACACCCACCCCTTGCACTTTGCCTACTTCAGCGCTATGCCTACCGCTCCCATTAGCCCTACCTCGGGCCTAGACCAACGCCCAGTGCTCCCTCTAGTCCGAGGCTTACCACGTGCATGACGCCGACCAGTACACCTTGCCCTACTTTTAGCCAGAGCACTAACCCGTGTTTTATGAAATCACCCTGGACGCACACTTACCACACCCTAATCCAGCCCTACACTCGTTCCGTGTCCTAGAACTACCCGGAGCCCTTCTGTGACACCTAACACTAGCCCTCGGCCATCCCCTACCACTACCACTAGTCCTAGGCCTAACATGAGCCCTAACCCTAACACTGCCCATGGGCCTCTGCCAACCACTAGCCCTTCACCTAACCCTACCCCGAGCATACGCCTCGCCCTAGGCTTACGCCTAAAACTACCTCTGGTCCTACTTTTACCCCTGGCCCTACAGCTCCCCCTACCCATAGGCCCACCCCCATCCCTACCCCTAGCCACAGCTCCCACCTGGCTTTAGGCCTACTCCGAGGTTTACCTCGACACCCACCCCTTGCCCTATGCCTACTCTAGCGCTAGGCCGACTACTCCCACTAGCCCTAGCTCCGGCTCTAGACCAACGCGCATGGCTCCTTCTAGTCCGAGGCCTAGAACTTGCCCGTCGCTGACCACTACACCTTGCCCTTATTTGGGTTAGGGTTAGGGTTAGGGTTTGTGTTAGGTTTAGGGTTAGGGTTAGGGGTAGGGTTAGGTTTAGGGTTAGGATTGGTGTTAGGGTTAGGGTTAGGTTAGGGTTAGGGTTAGGGTTATGGTTAGGGTTAGGGTTGGTGTTAGGGTTACGGTTAGGGTTAGTGTTACGGTTAGGGTTAGAGTTAGGTTTAGGGTTAGAATTAGGGTTAGGGTTAGGGTTAGGGTTAGGGTTAGGGTTAGGGTTGGTGTTAGGGTTAGGGTTAGGTTAGGGTTAGGGTTAGGGTTAGGGTTAGGGTTAGGGTTAGGGTTAGGCTTAGGGGTTAGGGTTAGGGTTAGGGTTGAGGTTGGTGTTAGGGTTAGGGTTAGGGTTAGGGTTAGGGTTAGGGTTGAGGTTGGTGTTAGGGTTAGGGTTAGGGTTGGTGTTAGGGTTAGGGTTAGGGTTATGGTTAGGGTTAGGGTTAGAATTAGGGTTAAAGTTAGGGTTAGGGTTAGGGTTAGGGTTAAGTTTAGGTTAGGGTTAGGGTTAGGGTTAGGGTTAGGGTTAGTGTTAGGGGTTAGGCTTAGGGTTAGGGTTAGGGTTGGTGTTAGGGTTAGGGTTAGGGTTAGGGTTAGGGTTGGTGTTAGGTTTACGGTTAGGGTTAGTGTTAGGGTTAGGGTTAGGGTTGGTTTTAGGGTTAGGGTTAGGGTTATGGTTAGGGTTAGGGTTAGAATTAGTGTTAGGGTTAGGGTTAGTGTTGGGGTTGGTGTTAGAATTAGGGTTAGGGTTAGGGTTAAGGTTAGTGTTAGGGTTAGAGTTAGGGTTTAGGTTAGGGTTAGGTTTAGGGTTAGGAATGGTGTTAGGGTTAGGGTTAGGTTAGGGTTAGGGTTAGGGTTATGGTTAGGGTTAGGGTTGGTGTTAGGGTTAGGGTTAGGGTTAGTGTTACGGTTATGGTTAGAGTTAGGTTTAGGGTTAGAATTAGGGTTAGGGTTAGGGTTAGGGTTAGGGTTGGTGTTAGGGTTAGGGTTAGGTTAGGGTTAGGGTTAGGGTTAGGGTTAGGGTTAGGGTTAGGGTTAGGCTTAGGGGTTAGTGTTAGGGTTAGGGTTAGGGTTGAGGTTGGTGTTAGGGTTAGGGTTAGGGTTAGGGTTAGGGTTAGGGTTAGGGTTGAGGTTGGTGTTAGGGTTAGGGTTAGGGTTGGTGTTAGGGTTAGGGTTAGGGTTATGGTTAGGGTTAGGGTTAGAATTAGGGTTAGGGTTAGGGTTAGGGTTAGGTTTAGGGTTAAGGTTAGGTTAGGGTTAGGGTTAGGGTTAGGGTTAGGGGTTAGGCTTAGGGTTAGGGTTAGGGTTGGTGTTAGGGTTAGGGTTAGGTTTAGGGTTAGGGTTAAGGTTGGTGTTAGGTTTACGGTTAGGGTTAGTGTTAGGGTTAGGGGTTAGGTTAGGGTTAGTGTTAGGGTTAGGGTTAGGGTTGGTTTTAGGGTTAGGGTTAGGGTTATGGTTAGGGTTAGGGTTAGAATTAGGGTTAGGGTTAGGGTTAGTGTTGGGGTTGGTGTTAGAATTAGGGTTAGGGTTAGGGTTAAGGTTAGTGTTAGGGTTAGGGTTAGGGTTAGGGTTAAAGTCAGGTTACCCCGAGAACTACCCCTCACCCTAGGCCTACGCCTAGCACTACTTCTGGTCCTACCCCTACCCCTGGCCCTACAGCCCCCCCTAATCATAGGCCCACCCCCATCCCTACCCCTAGCCACAGCTATCACTCCTGGTCCTAGGCCTACTCCGAGGTTTACACCGACACCCACCCCTTGCCCTTTGCCTACTTCAGCGCTACGCCTCCGCTCCCACTAGCCCTACCTCGGGTTCTAGACCAACGCCCAGTGCTCCCTTTATTCCGAGCTTACCACTTGCATGACGCCGACCAGTACACCTTGCCCTACTGTTAGCCAGAGCACTAACCCGTGTTTTATGAAATCACCCTGGACCCACACTTACCACACCCTAATCCAGCCCTACACTCGTTCCGTGTCCTAGGACTACCCGGAGCCCTCCCGGGACACCTACCCCTAGACCTGGGCCAACCTCTACCACTACCACTAGTCCTAGGCCTAACATGACCCCTAACCCTAACATTGCCCGAGGGCCTCTGTCAACCACTAGCCCTTCACCTAAACCTACCACGAGCACTACCCCTCGTCCTAGGCCTACGCCTAGAACTATCTCTTGTCCTACCCCTACCCCTTTCCCTACAGCTCCCCCTACCCATAGGCCCACCCCCATTCCTACCCCTAGCCAAAGCTCCAACTCCTGGCCCTAGGCCTACTCCGAGGTTTACCCCGACACCCACCCCTTGCCCTTTGCCTACTTCAGCGCTACGCCTACCGCTCCCACTAGCCCTACCTCAGTCCCTAGACCAACGCCCAGTGCTCCCTCAGGTCCAAGGCCTAGCACTTGCCCGTCGCCGACCACTACACCTTGCCCTACCATAGCCAGAGCACTAACCCGTGTCCTACGAAAACACCCTGGACCACACCCTTACCACACCCTAATCCAGCCCTAAATCCGTTCCCAGTCCTAGGACTACCCGGAGCCCTCCCGTGACACCTACACCTAGCCCTCGGCCATCCCCTACCACTACCACTAGTCCTAGGCCTAACATGAGCCCTAACCCTAACACTGCCCGTGGGCCTCTGCCCACCACTAGCCCTTCACCTAACCCTACCCTGAGCACTACGCCTCGCCCTAGGCTTACGCCTAACACTACCTCTGGTCCTACTCCTACCCCTGGCTCTACAGCTCCCCCTACCTATAGGCCCACCCCCATCCCTACCCCTAGCCACAGCTCCCACTCCTGGCCCTAGGCCTACTCCGAGGTTTACCTCGACACCCACCCCTTGCCATATGCCTACCCCAGCGCTACGCCTACTACTCCCACTTGCCCTAGCTCGGGCTCTAGACCAACGCGCATGGCTCCCTCTAGTCCGAGGCCTAGAACTTGCCCGTCGCAGACCAGTACACCTTGCCCTTATTTGGGTTAGGGTTAGGATTAGGGTTAGGGTTAGGGTTAGGTTAGGGTTGGTGTTAGGTTTAGGGTTAGGTTTAGGGTTAGGGTTAGGGTTAGGGTTAGAGTTAGGGTTAGGGTTAGAACTAGGGTTAGGGTTAGGGTTAGGGTTAGGTTTAGGGTTAGGGTTAGGGTTAGTGTTGGTGTTAGGGTTTGGGTTAGGGTTAGTGTTAAGTTTAGGGTTAGAGTTAGGGTTAGGGTTAGAATTAGGGTTAGGGTTAGGGTTAGGGTTAGGGTTAGGGTTAGGGTTGGTGTTAGGTTTAGGGTTAGGTTTAGGGTTAGGTTTAAAGTTAGGGGTTAGGTTAGGGTTAGTGTTAGGGTTAAGGTTAGGGTTGGTGTTAGGGTTAGGGTTAGGGTTAGGGTTAGGGTTTGGGTTTAGGGTTAGAGTTAGAGTTAGGGTTGGTGTTAGGTTTAGGGTTAGGGTTAGAATTAGGTTTAGGGTTAGGGTTAGGGTTAGGGTTAAAGTCAGGTTACCCCGAGCACTACCCCTCGCCCTAGGTCTACGCCTAGCACTACCTCTGGTCCTACACCTACCCCTGGCCCTACAGCCCCCCCTACCCATAGGCCCACCCCCATCCCTACCCCTAGCCACAGCTCCCACTCCTGGCCCTAGGCCTACTCCGAGGTTTACCTCGACAGCCACCCCTTGCCCTATGCCTACCCCAGCGCTACGCCTACTACTCCCACTAGCCCTAGCTCGGGCTCTAGACCAACGCGCATGGCTCCCTCTAGTCCGAGGCCTAGAACTTGCCCGTCGCCGACCAGTACACCTTGCCCTTATTTGGGTTAGGGTTAGGGTTAGGGTTAGGGTTAGGGTTAGGGTTGGTGTTAGGTTTAGGTTTAGGTTTAGGGTTAGGATTAGGGTTAGAGTTAGGGTTAGGGTTACAATTAGGGTTAGGGTTAGGGTTGGTGTTAGGGTTAGGGTTAGGTTAGGGTTAGGGTTAGGGTTAGGGTTAGGGTTAGGGTTGGTGTTAGGTTTAGGGTTAAATTTAGGGTTAGGGTTAGGGTTAGATTTAGGGTTAGGGTTAGAATTAGTGTTAGGGTTAGGGTTAGGGTTAGGGTTAGGGTTAGGGTTGGTGTTAGGGTTAGGGTTAGGTTAGGGTTAGGGTTAGGGTTAGGGTTAGGGGTTAGGGTTAGGGTTAGGGTTAGGGTTGGTGTTAAGGTTAGGGTTAGGGTTAGGGTTAGGGTTGGTGTTAGGTTTAGGGTTAGGTTTAGGGTTAGGGTTAAAGTTAGGGGTTAGGTTAGGGTTAGTGTTAGGGTTACGGTTAGGGTTGGTGTTAGGGTTAGGGTTAGGGTTGGTGTTAGTGTTAGGGTTAGGTTAGGGTTAGGGTTAGGGTTAGGGTTAGGGTTAGGGTTGGTGTTAGGGTTAGGGTTAGGGTTAGTGTTAGGGTTAGGGTTAGAGTTAGGATTAGGGTTAGAATTAGGGTTAGGGTTAGAATTAAAGTCAGGTTACCCCGAGCACTACCCCTCGCCCTAGGCCTACGCCTAGCACTACCTCTGGTCCTACCCCTACCCCTGGCCCTACAGCCCCCCCTAACCATAGGCCCACCCCCATCCCTACCCCTAGCCACAGCTATCACTCCTGGTCCTAGGCCTACTCCGAGGTTTACCCCGACACCCACCCCTTGCCCTTTGCCACTTCAGCGCTACGCCTACCGCTCCCACTAGTCCTACCTCGGGCCCTAGACCAACGCCCAGTGCTCCCTCTAGTCGAGGCTTACCACTTGCATGACGCCGACCAGTACACCTTGCCCTACTGTTAGCCAGAGCACTAACACGTGTTTTATGAAATCACCCTGGACCCAGCCTTACCACACCCTAATCCAGCCCTACACTCGTTCCGTGTCCTAGGACTAACCGGAGCCCTTCTGTGACACCTACCCCTAGCCCTCGGCCAACCCCTACTGCTACCACTAGTCCTAGGCCTAACATGACCCCTAACCCTAACATTGCCCGTGGGCCTCTGACAACCACTAGCCCTTCACCTAAACCTACCCCGAGCACTACCCCTCGCCCTAGGCCTACGCCTAGCACTACCTCTTGTCCTACACCTACACCTGGCCCTAAAGCTCCCCCTACCCATAGGCCCACCTTCATTCCTACCCCTAGCCAAAGCTACAACTCCTGGCCCTAGGCCTACTCCGAGGTTTACCCCGACACCCAACCCTTGCCCTTTGCCTACCCCAGCGCTACGCCTACCGCTCCCACTAGCCCTACCTTGGTCCCTAGACCAACGCCCAGTGCTCCCTCAGGTCCGAGGCCTAGCACTTGCCCGTCGCCGACCACTACACCTTGCCCTACCATAGCCAGAGCACTAACCCGTGTCCTACAAAAACACCCTGGACCCACCCTTACCACACCCTAATCCAGCCCTAAATCCGTTCTCAGTCCTAGGACTACCCGGAGCCCTCCCGTGACTCCTACCCCTAGCCCTCGACCATCCCCTACCCCTACCACTAGTCCTAGGCCTAACATGAGCCCTAACCCTAACACTGCCCGTGGGCCTCTGCCCATCATTAGCCCTTCATCTAACCCTACCCCGAGCACTACGCCTCGCCCTAGGGTTACGCCTAACACTACCTCTGGTCCTACTCCTACCCCTGGCCCTACAGCTCCCCCTACCCATAGGCCCACCCCCATCCCTACCCCTAGCCAGAGCTCCCACTCCTGGCCCTAGGCCTACTCCGAGGTTTACCTCGACACCCACCCCTTGCCCTATGCCTACCCCAGCGCTACGCCTACTACTCCCACTAGCCCTAGCTCGGGCGCTAGACCAACGCGCATGGCTCCCTCTAGTCCGAGGCCTAGAACTTGCCCGTCGCAGACCAGTACACCTTGCCCTTATTTGGTTAGGGTTAGGATTAGGGTTAGGGTTAGGGTTAGGGTTGGTGTTAGGTTTAGGGTTAGGGTTAGGGTTAGGGTTAGGGTTAGAGTTAGGTTTAGGGTTAGAATTAGGGATAGGTTTAGTGTTAGGGTTAGGGTTGGTGTTAGGGTTAGGGTTAGGTTAGGGTTAGGGTTAGGGTTAGGGTTAGGGTTAGGGTTAGGGTTAGGGTTGGTGTTAGGGTTAGGGTTAAGGTTAGGGTTAGGGTTAAGGTTAGAGTTAGGGTTAGGGTTAGGGTTAGAGTTAGGCTTAGGGTTAGGGTTAGGGTTAGGGTTAAAGTCAGGTTACCCCGAGCACTACCCCTCGCCCTAGGTCTACGCCTAGCACTACCTCTGGTCCTACCCCTACACCTGGCCCTACAGCCCCCCCTACCCATAGGCCCACCCCCATCCCTACCCCTAGCCACAGCTCCCACTCCTGGCCCTAGGCCTACTCCGAGGTTTACCTCGACACCCACCCCTTGCCCTATGCCTACCCCAGCGCTACGCCTACTACTCTCACTAGCCCTAGCTCGGGCTCTAGACCAACGCGCATGGCTCCCTCTAGTCCGAGGCCTAGAACTTGCCCTTCGCCGACAAGTACACCTTGCCCTTATTTGTGTTAGGGTTAGGGTTAGGGTTAGGGTTAGCGTTAGGGTTGGTGTTAGGTTTAGGTTTAGGGTTAGGGTTAGGATTAGGGTTAGAGTTAGGGTTAGGGTTACAATTAGGGTTAGGGATGGGTTGGTGTTAGGGTTAGGGTTAGGTTAGGGTTAGGGTTAGGGTTAGGGTTAGGGTTAGGGTTGGTGTTACGGTTAGGGTTAAATTTAGGGTTAGGGTTAGGGTTAGAGTTAGGGTTAGGGTTAGAATTAGGGTTAGGGTTAGGGTTAGTGTTAGGGTTGGTGTTAGGGTTAGGGTTAGGTTAGGGTTACGGTTAGGGTTAGGGTTAGGGGTTAGGGTTAGGGTTAGGGTTAGGGTTGGTGTTAAGGTTAGGGTTAGGGTTAGGGTTAGGGTTGGTGTTAGGTTTAGGGTTAGGTTTAGGATTAGGGTTAAAGTTAGGGGTTAGGTTAGGGTTAGTGTTAGTGTTACGATTAGGGTTGGTGTTAGGGTTAGGGTTAGGGTTAGGGTTAGGGTTAGAGTTTAGGGTTAGAGTTAGGGTTAGGGTTGGTGTTAGGTTTAGGGTTAGGGTTAGGGTTAGTGTTAGGGTTAAGGGTTAGTGTTAGGGTTAGTGTTGAGGTTAGGGTTAGGGTTAGGTTTAGGGTTAGGGTTACGATTAGGTTACCCCGAGCACTACGCCTCGCCCTAGGCTTACGCCTAACACTACCTCTGGTCCTACTCCTACCCCTGGCCCTACAGCTCCCCCTACCCATAGGCCCACCCCCATCCCTACCCCTAGCCACAGCTCCCACTCCTGGCCCTAGGCCTACTCCGAGGTTTACCTGGACACCCACCCCTTGCCCTATGCCTACCCCAGCGCTACGCCTACTATTCCCACTAGCCCTAGCTCGGGCTCTAGACCAACGCGCATGGCTCCCTTTAGTCCGAGGCCTAGAACTTGCCCGTCGCTGACCAGTACACCTTGCCCTTATTTGGGTTAGGGTTAGGGTTAGGGTTAGGGTGAGGGTTAGGTTTTGTGTTAGGTTTAGGGTTAGGGTTAGGGTTAGGGTTAGGGTTAGGGTTAGGGTTAGGTTTAGGGTTAGGGTTGGTGTTAGGGTTAGGGTTAGGTTAGGGTTAGGGTTAGGGTTAGGGTTAGGGTTAGGGTTAGGGTTAGGGTTAGGGTTGGTGTTAGGTTTAGGGTTAGGGTTAGTGTTAGGGTTAGGGTTAGAGTTAGGATTAGGGTTAGAATTAGGGTTAGGGTTAGGGTTAAGTTTAGTGTTAGGGTTAGGGTTAAGGTTAGGGTTAAAGTCAGTTTACCCCGAGCACTACCCCTCGCCCTAGGCCTACGCCTAGCACTACCTCTGGTTTTACCCCTACCCCTGGCCCTACAGCCCCCCCTAACCATAGGCCCACCCCCATCCCTACCCCTAGCCACAGCTATCACTCCTGGTCCTAGGCCTACTCCGAGGTTTACCCCGACACCCACCCCTTGCCCTTTGCCTACTTAGCGCTACGCCTACCGCTCCCACTAGCCCTACCTCGGGTTCTAGACCAACGCCCAGTGCTCCCTTTATTCCGAGCTTACCACTTGCATGACGCCGACCAGTACACCTTGCCCTACTGTTAGCCAGAGCACTAACCCGTGTTTTATGAAATCACCCTGGACCCACACTTACCACACCCTAATCCAGCCCTACACTCGTTCCGTGTCCTAGGACTAACCGGAGCCCTTCTGTGACACCTACCCCTAGCCCTCGGCCAACCCCTAACGCTACCACTAGTCCTAGGCCTAACATGACCCCTAACCCTAACATTGCCCGTGGGCCTCTGACAACCACTAGCCCTTCACCTAAACCTACCCCGAGCACTACCCCTCGCCCTAGGCCTACGCCTAGCACTACCACTTGTCCTACACCTACACCTGGCCCTAAAGCTCCCCCTACCCATAGGCCCACCCCCATTCCTACCCCTAGCCAAAGCTCCAACTCCTGGCCCTAGGCCTACTCCGAGGTTTACCCCGACACCCACCCCTTGCCCTTTGCCTACCCCAGCGCTACGCCTACCGCTCCCACTAGCCCTACCTTGGTCCCTAGACCAACACCCTGTGCTCCCTCAGGTCCGAGGCCTAGCACTTGCCCGTCGCTGACCACTACACCTTGCCCTACCATAGCCAGAGCACTAACCCGTGTCCTACAAAAACACCCTGGACCCACCCTTACCACACCCTAATCCAGCCCTAAATCCGTTCTGAGTCCTAGGACTACCCGGAGCCCTCCCGTGACTCCTACCCCTAGCCCTCGG
>NW_027669498.1:72500-77500 GCF_964194185.1 Rhinolophus hipposideros
ACCTAACCCTACCCCGAGCACTACGCCTCGCCCTAGGCTTACGCCTAACACTACCTCTGGTCCTACTCCTACCCCTGGCCCTACAGCTCCCCCTACCCATAGGCCCACCTACATCCCTACCGCTAGCAACAGCTCCCAATCCTGGCCCTAGGCCTACTCTGAGGTTTACCTCGACACCCACCCCTTGCCTATGCCTACCCCAGCGCTACACCTACTACTCCCACTAGCCCTAGCTCTGGCTCTAGACCAACGCGCATGGCTCCTTCTAGTCCGAGGCCTAGAACTTTCCCGTCGCTGACCAGTACACTTTGCCCTTATTTGGGTTAGGGTTAGGGTTAGGGTTAGGGTTAGGGTTAGGGTTAGGGTTCGGGTTTGTGTAGGTTTAGGGTTAGGGTTAGGGTTAGGTTTAGGGTTAGGGTTAGGGTTAGGGTTGGTATTAGGGTTAGGGTTGGTGTTAGGTTTAGGGTTAGGTTAGTGTTACGGTTAGGGTTAGAGTTAGGGTTAGGGTTAGGGTTGGTGTTAGGGTTAGGGTTAGGGTTAGGGTTATGGTTAGGGTTAGGGTTAGAATTAGGGTTAGGGTTAGGGTTAGGGTTAGGGTTAGGTTAGGGTTAGGGTTAGGGTTAGGGTTAGGGTTAGGGGTTAGGCTTAGGGTTAGGTTTAGGGTTGGTGTTAGGGTTAGAGTTAGGTTTAGGGTTGGTGTTAGGTTTAGGGTTAGGGTTAGGTTTAGGGTTAGGGTTAGGTTTAGGTGTTAGGTTAGGGTTAGTGTTAGAATTAGGGTTAGGGTTGATGTTAGGGTTAGGGTTAGAGTTAGGGTTGGTGTTAGGTTTAGGGTTAGGGTTAGGGTTAGGGTTAGGGTTAGGGTTAGGTGTTAGGTTAGGGTTAGTGTTAGGGTTAGGGTTGGTGTTAGGGTTAGGGTTAGGGTTATGGTTCGGGTTAGGGTTAGAATTAGGGTTAGGTTTAGGGTTAGGGTTGGGGTTGGTGTTAGGTTTAGTGTTAGGGTTAGGGTTAGGGTTAGGGATTAGAGTTAGGGTTAGTGTTAGGGTTAGGGTTAGGTTTAGGGTTAGGGTTAAAGTTAGGGGTTAGGTTAGGGTTAGTGTTAGGGTTACGGTTAGGGTTGGTGTTAGAGTTAGGGTTAGGCTTAGGGTTAGGGTTAGGGTTTAGGGTTAGAGTTAGGGTTAGGGTTGGTGTTAGGTTTAGGGTTAGGGTTAGGGTTAGTGTTAGGGTTAAGGATTAGTGTAAGGATTAGTGTTAGGGTTAGGGTTAGGGTTAGGATTAGGGTTAGTGTTAGGGTTAGGTTACCCCGAGCACTACTCTCGCCCTAGGCTTACGCCTAACACTACCTCTGGTCCTACTCATGCCCCTGGCCCTACAGCTCCCCTACCCATAGGCCCACCCCCATCCCTACCCCTAGCCACAGCTCCCACTCCTGGCCCTAGGCCTACTCCGAGGTTTACCTCGACACCCACCCCTTGCCCTATGCCTACCCCAGCGCTAAGCCTACTACTCCCACTAGCCCTAGCTCGGGCTCTAGAACAACGCGCATGGCTCCCTCTAGTCCGAGGACTAGAACTTGCCCGTCGCTGACCAGTACACCTTGCCCTTATTTGGGTTAGGGTTAGGGTTAGGGTTAGGGTTAGGGTTAGGGTTTGTGTTAGGTTTAGGGTTAGGGTTAGGGTTAGGGTTAGGTTTAGGGTTAAAGTTGGTGTTAGGGTTAGGGTTAGGTTAGGGTTAGGGTTAGGGTTAGGGTTAGGGTTAGGGTTAGGGTTAGAATTGGTGTTAGGGTTAGGGTTAAGGTTAGTGTTAGGGTTAGGGTTAGAGTTAGGGTTAGGGTTATAATTAGGGTTAGGGTTAGGGTTAGGGTTGGTGTTAGGGTTAGGGTTAGGTTAGGGTTAGGGTTAGGGTTAGAGTTAGGGTTAAGGGTTAGGGTTAGGGTTAGGGTTGGTGTTAAGGTTAGGGTTAGGGTTAGGGTTAGGGTTGGTGTTAGGTTTAGGGTTAGGTTTAGGGTTAGGGTTTAGGGTTAGAGTTAGGGTTAGGGTTGGTGTTAGGTTTAGGGTTAGGGTTAGGGTTAGTGTTAGGGTTAAGGGTTAGGGTTAGGGTTAGTGTTAGGGTTAAGGTTAGGGTTGGTGTTAGGGTTAGGGTTAGGGTTAGGGTTAGGGTTTAGGGTTAGAGTTAGGGTTAGGGTTGGTGTTAGGTTTAGGGTTAGGGTTAGGGTTAGTGTTAGGGTTAAGGGTTAGGGTTAGGTTTAGTGTTAGGGTTAAGGTTAGGGTTAGGTTTAGGGTTAGGGTTAGGGTTAGGTTACCCCGAGCACTACCCCTCGCCCTAGGCCTACGCCTAGCACTACCTCTGGTCCTACCCCTACCCCTGGCCCTACAGCTCTTCCTACCCATAGGCCCACCCCCATCGCTAACCCTAGCCACAGCTCCCACTCCTGGTTTTAGGCCTACTCCGAGGTTTACACTGAAACACACCCCTTGCCGTTTGCCTACCCCAGCGCTACGCCTACCGCTCCCACTAGCCCTACCTCGGGCCCTAGACCAACGCCCAGTGCTCACTCTAGTCCGAGGCCTAGAACTTGCCCGTCGCCGACCAGTACACCTTGCCCTACCGTTAGTCAGAGCACTAACCCTTGTCCTACGAAATCACCCTGGACCCACACTTAGCCACACCCTAATCCAGCCCTACATCCGTTCCGAGTCCTAGGACTACCCGGGGCCCTCCCGAGACACCTACCCCTAGCCCTCGGCCATCCTCTACCACTACCACTAGTTCTAGGCCTAACAGGAGCCCTAACACTAACACTGCCCATGGGCCTCTGCCAACCACTAGCCCTTCACCTAACCCTACCCCGAGCACTACGCCTCGCCCTACGCTTACGCCTAACACTACCTCTGGTCCTACTCCTACCCCTGGCCCTACAGCTCCCCCTACCCATAGGCCCACCTACATCCCTACCGCTAGCAACAGCTCCCACTCCTGGCCCTAGGCCTACTCTGAGGTTTACCTCGACACCCACCCCTTGCCTATGCCTACCCCAGCGCTACACCTACTACTCCCACTAGCCCTAGCTCGGGCTCTAGACCAACGCGCATGGCTCCTTCTAGTCCGAGGCCTAGAACTTTCCCGTCGCTGACCAGTACACTTTGCCCTTATTTGGGTTAGGGTTAGGGTTAGGGTTAGGGTTAGGGTTAGGGTTAGGGTTCGGGTTTGTGTAGGTTTAGGGTTAGGGTTAGGGTTAGGGTTAGGTTTAGGGTTAGGGTTAGGGTTAGGGTTGGTATTAGGGTTAGGGTTGGTGTTAGGTTTAGGGTTAGGTTAGTGTTACGGTTAGGGTTAGAGTTAGGGTTAGGGTTAGAATTAGGGTTAGGTTTAGGTTTAGGGTTGGTGTTAGGGTTAGGGTTGGTGTTAGGTTTAGGGTTAGGTTAGGGTTAGGGTTAGGGTTAGGGTTAGGGTTAGGGTTAGGGGTTAGGGTTAAAGTTAGGGTTGAGTTTGGTGTTAGGGTTAGGGTTAGGGTTAGGGTTAGGGTTAGGGTTAGGGGTTAGGTTAAAGTTAGTGTTAGGGTTAGGGTTAGGGTTGGTGTTAGGGTTAGGGTTAGGGTTAGGGTTATGGTTAGGGTTAGGTTTAGAATTAGGATTAGGGTTAGGGTTAGGGTTAGGGTTAGGTTTAGGGTTAAAGTTGGTGTTAGGGTTAGGGTTAGGTTAGGGTTAGGTTTAGGGTTAGGGATAGGGTTAGGGTTAGAATTGGTGTTAGGGTTAGGGTTAAGGTTAGTGTTAGGGTTAGGGTTAGAGTTAGGGTAAGGGTTATAATTAGGGTTAGGGTTAGGGTTAGGGTTGGTGTTAGGGTTAGGGTTAAAGTTAGGGTTAGGGTTAGGGTTAGAGTTAGGGTTAGGGTTAGAATTAGGGTTAGGGTTAGGGTTAGGGTTAGGGTTTGTGTTAGGGTTAGGGTTAGGTTAGGGTTAGGGTTAGGGTTAGGGTTAGGGGTTAGGGTTAGGGTTAGGGTTGGTGTTAAGGTTAGGGTTAGGGTTAGGGTTAGGTTTAGGGTTTAGGGTTAGAGTTAGGGTTAGGGTTGGTGTTAGGTTTAGGGTTAGGGTTAGGGTTAGTGTTAGGGTTAAGGGTTAGTGTTAGGGTTAGTGTTAGGGTTAGGGTTAGGTTTAGGGTTAGGTTTAGGTTACCCCCAGCACTACGCCTCGCCCTAGGCTTACGCCTAACACTACCTCTGGTCCTACTCCTACCCCTGGCCCTACAGCTACCCTACCCATAGACCCACCCCCATCCCTACCCCTAGCCACAGCTCCCACTCCTGGCCCTAGGCCTACTCCGAGGTTTACCTCGGCACCCACCCCTTGCCCTATGCCTACCCCAGCGCTACGCCTACTACTCCCACTAGCCCTAGCTCGGGCTCTAGACCAACGCGCATGGCTCCCTCTAGTCCGAGGCCTAGAACTTGCCCGTCGCTGACCAGTACACCTTGCCCTTATTTGGGTTAGGGTTAGGGTTAGGGTTAGGGTTTTTTTTAGGTTTAGGGTTAGGGTTAGGGTTAGGGTTAGGGTTAGGTTTAGGGTTAAAGTTGGTGTTAGGGTTAGGGTTAGGTTAGGGTTAGGGTTAGGGATAGGGTTAGGGTTAGGGTTAGAATTGGTGTTAGGGTTAGGGTTAGGGTTAGTGTTAGGGTTAGGGTTAGAGTTAGGGTTAGGTCTAGAATTAGGGTTAGGGTTAGGGTTAGGGTTAAGGTTAGGGTTAGGGTTGGTGTTAGGGTTAGGGTTAGGTTAGGGTTAGGGTTAGGGTTAGGGTTAGGGGTTGGGTTAGGGTTAGGGTTAGGGTTAGTGTTAAGGTTAGGGTTAGGGTTAGGGTTAGGGTTGGTGTTAGGTTTACGGTTAGGGTTACGGTTAGGGTTAGGGGTTAGGTTAGGGTTAGTGTTAGGGTTACTGTTAGTGTTGGTGTTAGGGTTAGGGTTAGGGTTAGGGTTTAGGGTTAGAGTTAGGGTTTGGGTTGGTGTTAGGTTTAGGGTTA
>NW_027669498.1:87500-97500 GCF_964194185.1 Rhinolophus hipposideros
TAGGGTTAGGGTTAGGGTTGGTGTTAGGGTTAGGGTTAGGGTTAGGGTTATGTTTAGGGTTAGGTTTAGAATTAGGGTTAGGGTTAGGGTTAGGGTTAGGGTTAGGTTTAGGGTTAAAGTTGGTGTTAGGGTTAGGGTTAGGTTAGGGTTAGGGTTAGGGTTAGGGTTAGGGTTAGGGTTAGAGTTAGGTTTAGTGTTAGAATTAGGGTTAGATTTAGGGTTAGGGTTAGGGTTGTTGTTAGGGTTAGGGTTAGGTTAGGGTTAGGGTTAGGGTTAGGGTTAGGGTTAGGGATTAGGTTAGGGTTAGTGTTAGGGTTAGGGTTAGGGTTGGTGTTAGGGTTAGGATTAGGGTTAAGGTTGGTGTTAGATTTAGGGTTAGGGTTGGGGTTAGGGTTAGGGTTACGGTTAGGGGTTAGGTTAGGGTTAGTGTTAGGGTTAGGGTTAGGGTTGGTGTTAGGTATAGGGTTAGGGTTAGGGAAGGGTTAGGGTTAGGGGTTAGGTTAGGGTTAGTGTTAGGGGTAGGGTTAGGGTTGGTGTTAGGGTTAGGGTTAGGGTTATGGTTAGGGTTATGGTTAGAATTAGGGTTAGGGTTAGGGTTAGGGGTTAGGCTTAGGGTTAGGGTTAGGGTTGGTGTAAGGGTTAGGGTTAGGGTTAGGGTTAGGGTTGGTGTTAGGTTTAGGGATAGGGTTAGGGTTACGGTTAGGGGTTAGGTTAGGGTTAGTGTTAGGGTTAGGGTTAGGGTTGGTGTTAGGGTTAGGGTTAGGGTTAGAGTTATGGTTATGGTTAGGGTTAGAATTAGGGTTAGGGTTAGGGTTAGGGTTAGGGTTGGTGTTAGGTTTAGGGTTAGGGTTAGGGTTAGGGTTAGGGTTAGGGATTAGGGTTAGGGTTAGTGTTAGGGTTAGGGTTAGGGTTAGGGTTAGGGTTAGGGTTAAAGTCAGGTTACCCCGAGCACTACCCCTCGCCCTAGGCCTACGCCTAGCACTACCTCTGGTCCTACCCCTACCCCTCGCCGTACAGACCCCCCTACCCATAGGCCCACCCCCATCCCTACCCCTATCCACAGCTCCCACTCCTGATCCTAGGCCTACTCCGAGGTTTACCCCGACACCCACCCCTTGCCCTTTTGCCTACTTCACGCTACGCCTACCGCTCCCACTATCCCTACCTCGGGCCCTAGACCAACGCCCAGTGCTCCCTCTAGTCCGAGGCTTACCACTTGCATAACGCCGACCAGTACACCTTGCCCTACTGTTAGCCAGAGCACTAACCCGTGTTTTATGAAATCACACTGGACCCACCCTTACCACACCCTAATCCAGCCCTACACTCGTTCCGTGTCCTAGGACTACCCGAAGCCCTTCTGTGACACCTACCCCTAGCCCTCGGCCAACCCCTACCACTAACACTAGTCCTAGGCCTAACATGACCCCTAACCCTAACATTGCCCGTGGGCCTCTGCCAACCATTAGCCCTTCACCTAAACCTACCCCGAGCAATTACCCCTCGCCCTAGGCCTACGCCTAGCACTACCTCTTGTCCTACCCCTACCCCTGGCCCTAGAGCTCCCCCTACCCATAGGCCCACCCACATCCCTTCCCCTAGCCAAAGCTCCAACTCCTGGCCCTAGGCCTACTCCGAGGTTTACCCCGACACACACCCCTTGCCCTTTGCCTACCCCAGCGCTACACCTACCGCTCCCACTAGCCCTACCTCGGTCCCTAGACCAACGCCCAGTGCTCACTCTAGTCCGAGGCCTAGCACTTGCCATTCGCCGACCACTACACCTTGCCCTACCATAGCCAGAGCACTAACCCGTGTCCTACAAAAACACCCTGGACCCACCCTTACCACACCCTAATCCAGCCCTAAATCCGTTCCGAGTCCTAGGACTACCCGGAGCCCTCCCGTGACACCTACCCCTAGCCCTCGGCCATCCCCTACCACTACCACTAGTCCTAGGCCTAACATGAGCCCTAACCCTAACACTGCCCGTGGGCCTCTGCCCACCACTAGCCCTTCACCTAACCCTACCCCGAGCACTACGCCTCGCCCTAGGCTTACGCCTAACACTACCTCTGGTCCTACTCCTACCCCTGGCCCTACAGCTCCCCCTACCCATAGTCCCACCCCCATCCCTACCCCTAGCCATAGCTCCCACTTTTGGCCCTAGGCCTACTCCGAGTTTTACCTCGACACCCACCCCTTGCCCTATGCCTACCCCAGCGCTACGCCTACTACTCCCACTAGCCCTAGCTCGGGCTCTAGACCAACGCGCATGGCTCCCTCTAGTCCGAGACCTATAACTTGCCCATCGCAGACCAGTACACCTTGCCCTTATTTGGGTTAGGGTTAGGATTAGGGTTAGTGTTAGGGTTAGGGTTGGTGTTAGGTTTAGGATTAGGGTTAGGGTTAGGGTTAGGGTTAGAGTTAGTGTTAGGGTTAGAATTAGGGTAAGGGTTAGGGTTAGGGTTAGGGTTTGTGTTAGGGTTAGGGTTAGGTTAGGGTTAGGGTTAGGGTTAGGGGTTAGGGTTAGGGTTAGGGTTAGGGTTGGTGTTAAGGTTAGGGTTAGGGTTAGGGTTAGGGTTAGGGTTTAGGGTTAGAGTTAGGTTTAGGGTTGGTGTTAGGTTTAGGGTTAGGGTTAGGGTTAGTGTTAGGGTTAAGGGTTAGTGTTAGGGTTAGTGTTAGGGTTAGGGTTAGGGTTAGGTTTAGGGTTAGGGTTAGGTTACCCCGAGCACTACGCCTCGCCCTAGGCTTACGCCAGCACTACCTCTGGTCCTACTCCTACCCCTGGCCCTACAGCTACCCTACCCATAGGCCCACCCCCATCCCTACCCCTAGCCACAGCTCCCACTCCTGGCCCTAGGCCTACTCCGAGGTTTACCTCGACACCCACCCCTTGCCCTATGCCTACCCCAGCGCTACGCCTACTACTCCCACTAGCCCTAGCTCGGGCTCTAGACCAACGCGCATGGCTCCCTCTAGTCCGAGGCCTAGAACTTGCCTGTCGCTGACCAGTACACCTTGCCCTTATTTGGGTTAGGGTTAGGGTTAGGGTTAGGGTTAGGGTTAGGGTTTGTGTTAGGTTTAGGGTTAGGGTTAGGGTTAGGGTTAGGTTTAGGGTTAAAGTTGGTGTTAGGGTTAGGGTTAGGTTAGGGTTAGGGTTAGGGATAGGGTTAGTGTTAGGGTTAGAATTGGTGTTAGGGTTAGGGTTAGGGTTAGTGTTAGGGTTAGGGTTAGAGTTAGGGTTAGGTTTAGAATTAGGGTTAGGGTTAGGGTTAGGGTTAGGGTTGGTGTTAGGGTTAGGGTTAGGTTAGGGTTAGGGTTAGGGTTAGGGTTAGGGGTTAGGGTTAGGGTTAGGGTTAGGGTTAGTGTTAAGGTTAGGGTTAGGGTTAGGGTTAGGGTTGGTGTTAGGTTTAGGGTTAGGGTTAGGGTTAGGGTTAGGGGTTAGGTTAGGGTTAGTGTTAGGATTACGGTTAGTGTTGGTGTTAGGGTTAGGGTTAGGGTTAGGGTTTAGGGTTAGAGTTAGGGTTAGGGTTGGTGTTAGGTTTAGGGTTAGGGTTAGGGTTAGTGTTAGGGTTAAGGGTTAGTGTTAGGGTTAGTGTAAGTGTTAGGGTTAGGGTTAGGTTTAGGGTTAGGGTTAGGGTTAGGTTACCCCGAGCACTACCTCTCGCCCTAGGCCTACGCCTAGCACTACCTCTGGTACTACCCCTACCCCTGGCCCTACAGCTCCCCCTACCCATAGGCCCACCCCCATCGCTACCCCTAGCGACAGCTCCCACTCCTGGTTTTAAGCCTACTCCGAGGTTTACACCGAAACCCACCCCTTACCGTTTGCCTACCCCAGCGCTACGCCTACCGCTCCCACTAGCCCTACCTCGGGCCCTAGACCAACGCCCAGTGCTCACTCTAGTCCGAGGCCTAGCACTTGCCCGTCGCCGACCAGTACACCTTGCCCTACCGTTAGTCAGAGCACTAACCCTTGTCCTACGAAATCACCCTGGACCCACCCTTAGCCACACCCTAATCCAGCCCTACATCCGTTCCGAGTCCTAGGACTACCCGGGGCCCTCCCGTGACACCTACCCCTAGCCCTCGGCCATCCCCTACCACTACCACTAGTTCTAGGCCTAACATGAGCCCTAACCCTAACACTGCCCATGGGCCTCTGCCAAACTTTAGCCCTTCACCTAACCCTACCCCGAGCACTACGCCTCGCCCTAGGCTTACGCCTAACACTACCTCTGGTCCTTCTCCTACCCCTGGCCCTACAGCTCCCCCTACCCATAGGCCCACCTCCATCCCTACTCCTAGCCACAGCTCCCACTCCTGGCCCTAGGCCTACTCCGATGTTTACCTTGACACCCACCCCTTGCCCTATGCCTACCCCAGCGCTACGCCTACTGCTCCCACTAGCCCTAGCTCGGGCTCTAGACCATCGCGCATGGCACCTTCTAGTCCGAGGCCTAGAACTTGCCCGTCGCTGACTAGTACACCTTGCCCTTATTTGGGTTAGGGTTAGGGTTAGGGTTAGGGTTAGGGTTAGGGTTAGGGTTTCTGTTAGGTTTAGGGTTAGGGTTAGGGTTAGGTTTAGGGTTAGGATTGGTGTTAGGGTTAGGGTTATGTTAGGGTTAGGGTTAGGGTTAGGGTTTGGGTTAGGGGTTAGGGTTAGGGTTAGGGTTGAGGTTGGTGTTAGGGTTAGGGTTAGGGTTAGGCTTAGGTTTGAAGTTGGTGTTAGGGTTAGGGTTAGGGTTGGTGTTAGGTTTAGGGTTAGGGTTAGGGTTAGGGTTATGGTTAGGGTTAGGGTTAGAATTAGGGTTAGGGTTAGGGTTAGGGTTAGGGTTAGGGTTGGTGTTAGGGTTAGGGTTATGTTAGGGTTAGGGTTAGGGTTAGGGTTTGGGTTAGGGGTTAGGGTTAGGGTTAGGGTTGAGGTTGTTGTTAGGGTTAGGGTTAGGGTTAGGCTTAGGTTTGAGGTTGGTGTTAGGGTTAGGGTTAGGGTTGGTGTTAGGTTTAGGGTTAGGGTTAGGGTTAGGGTTATGGTTAGGGTTAGGGTTAGAATTACGGTTAGGGTTAGGGTTAGAGTTGGGGTTGGTGTTAGGTTTAGGGTTACGGTTAGGGTTAGGGTTAGGCATTAGAGTTAGGGTTAGTGTTAGGGTTAGGGTTAGGTTTAGGGTTAGGGTTAGGGTTAGGGGTTAGGCTTAGGGTTAGGTTTAGGGTTGGTGTTAGGGTTAGAGTTAGGGTTAGGGTTGGTGTTAGGTTTAGGGTTAGGGTTAGGGTTAGGGTTAGGGTTAGGGTTAGGTGTTAGGTTAGGGTTAGTGTTAGAATTAGGGTTAGGGTTGATGTTAGGGTTAGGGTTAGAGTTAGGGTTGGTGTTAGGTTCAGGGTTAGGGTTAGGGTTAGGGTTAGGGTTAGGGTTAGGTGTTAGGTTAGGGTTAGTGTTAGGGTTAGGGTTAGGGTTGGTGTTAGGGTTAGGGTTAGGGTTATGGTTAGGGTTAGGGTTAGAATTAGGGTTAGGGTTAGGGTTAGGGTTGGGGTTGGTGTTAGGTTTAGGGTTAGGGTTAGGGTTAGGGTTAGGGTTAGGCATTAGAGTTAGGGTTAGTGTTAGGGTTAGGGTTAGGTTTAGGGTTAGGGTTAAAGTTAGGGGTTAGGTTAGGGTTAGTGTTAGGGTTACGGTTAGGGTTGGTGTTAGGGTTAGGGTTAGGGTTAGGGTTAGGGTTAGGGTTTAGGGTTAGAGTTAGGGTTAGGGTTGGTGTTAGGTTTAGGGTTAAGGTTAGGGTTAGTGTTAGGGTTAAGGGTTAGTGTTAGGATTAGTGTTAGGGTTAGGGTTAGGGTTAGGTTTAGGGTTAGGGTTAGGGTTAGGTTACCCCGAGCACTACGCCTTGCCCTAGGCTTACGCCTAATACTACCACTGGTCCTACTCCTACCCCTGGCCCTACAGCTCCCCCTACCCTGAGGCCCACCCCCATCCCTACCCCTAGCCACAGCTCCCACTCCTGGCCCTAGGCCTACTCCGAGGTTTACCTCGACACCCACCCCTTGCCCTATGCCTACCCCAGCGCTACGCCTACTACTCCCACTAGCCCTAGCTCGGGCTCTAGTCCAACGTGTATGGCTCCCTCTAGTTTGAGGCCTAGAACTTGCCCGTCGCCGACCAGTACACCTTGCCCTTATTTGGGTTAGGCTTAGGGTTAGTGTTAGGGTTAGGGTTGGTGTTAGGGTTAGGGTTAGGTTAGGGTTAGGGTTTCTGTTAGGGTTAGGGTTAGAGTTAGGGTTAGGGTTAGAATTAGGATTAGGGTTAGGGTTAGGTTTAGGGTTAGGGTTAGGGTTAAAGTCAGGTTACCCCTAGCACTACCCCTCGCCCTAGGCCTACGCCTAGCACTACATCAGGTCCTACCCCTACCCCTGGCCCTACAGCCACCCCTACCCATAGGCCCACCTCCATCCCTACCCCTAGCCACAGCTCCCACTCTTGGACCTAGGCCTACTTTGAGCTTTACCACGACACCCACCCCTTGCCCTATGCCTACACCAGCGCTACGCCTACTACTCCCACTAGCCCTAGCTCGGGCTCTAGTACAACGCGCATGGCTCCCTCTAGTCCGAGGCCTAGAACTTGCCCGTCGCTGACCAGTACACCTTGCCCTTATTTGGGTTAGGGTTAGGGTTAGGGTTAGGGTTGGTGTCAGGTTTAGGGTTAGGGTTATCGTTAGGGTTAGGGTTAGAGTTAGGGTTAGGGTTAGAATTAGGGTTAGGGTTAGGTTTAGGGTTAGGGTTGGTGTTAGGGTTAGGGTTAGTTTAGGGTTAGGGTTAGGGTTAGGTTACCCCGAGCACTACTCTCGCCCTAGGCTTACGCCTAACACTACCTCTGGTCCTACTCCTACCACTGGCCCTACAGCTCCCCTACCCATAGGCCCACCCCCATCCCTACCCCTAGCCACAGCTCCCACTCCTGGCCCTAGGCCTACTCCGAGGTTTACCTCGACACCCAACCCTTGCCCTATGCCTACCCCAGCGCTACGCCTACTACTCCCACTAGCCCTAGCTCGGGCTCTAGACCAACGCGCATGGCTCCCTCTAGTCCGAGGACTAGAACTTGCCCGTCGCTGACCAGTACACCTTGCCCTTATTTGGGTTAGGGTTAGGGTTAGGGTTAGGGTTAGGGTTAGGGTTAGGGTTTGTGTTAGGTTTAGGGTTAGGGTTAGGGTTAGGGTTAGGTTTAGGGTTAAAGTTGGTGTTAGGGTTAGGGTTAGGTTAGGGTTAGGGGTAGGGTTGGGTTACGCCGAGTACTACTCTCGCTTTAGGCTTACGCCTAACACTACCTCTGGTCCTACTCCTACCCCTGGCCCTACAGCTCCCCTACCCATAGGCCCACCCCCATCCCTACCCCTAGCCACAGCTCCCATTCCTGGCCCTAGGCCTACTCCAAGGTTTACACCGAAATCCACCCCTTGCCCTTTGCCTACCCCAGCGCTACGCCTACCGCTCCCACTAGCCCTACCTCGGGCCCTAGACCAACGCCCAGTGCTCACTCTAGAACGAGGCCTAGCACTTGCCCGTCGCCGACCAGTACACCTTGCCCTACCGTTAGTCAGAGCACTAACCCTTGTCCTACGAAATCACCCTGGACCCACACTTAGCCACACCCTAATCCAGCCCTACATCCGTTCCGAGTCCTAGGACTACCCGGGGCCCTCCCGAGACACCTACCCCTAGCCCTCGGCCATCCCCTACCACTACCACTAGTTCTAGGCCTAACATGAGCCCTAACCCTAACACTGCCCATGGGCCTCTGCCAACCACTAGCCCTTCACCTAACCCTACCCCGAGCACTACGCCTCGCCCTAGGCTTACGCCTAACACTACCTCTGGTCCTACTCCTACCCCTGGCCCTACAGCTCCCCCTACCCATAGGCCCACCTACATCCCTACCGCTAGCCACAGCTCCCACTCCTGGCCCTAGGCCTACTCCGAGGTTTACCTCGACACCCACCCCTTACCTATGCCTACCCCAGCGCTACGCCTACTACTCCCACTAGCCCTAGCTCGGGCTCTAGACCAACGCGCATGGCTCCTTCTAGTCCGAGGCCTAGAACTTGCCCGTCGCTGACCAGTACACCTTGCCCATATTTGTGTTAGGGTTAGGGTTAGGGTTAGGGTTAGGGTTAGGGTTCGGGTTTGTGTTAGGTTTAGGGTTAGGCTTAGGGTTAGGGTTAGGTTTAGGGTTAGGGTTAGGGTTAGGGTTGGTATTAGGGTTAGGGTTAGGGTTAGTGTTACGGTTAGGGTTAAAGTTAGGGTTAGGGTTAGAATTAGGGTTAGGGTTAGGGTTAGGTTTAGGGTTGGTGTTAGGGTTAGGGTTGGTGTTAGGTTAGGGTTAGGATTAGGGTTAGGGTTAGGGTTTAGGGTTAGAGTTAGGGTTTGGGTTGGAGTTAGGTTTAGGGTTACGGTTAGGGTTAGTGTTAGGGTTAAGGGTTAGTGTTAGGGTTAGTGTTAGGGTTAGGGTTACGGTTAGGTTTAGGGTTAGGTTTAGGGTTAGGTTACCCCGAGCAATACGCCTCGCCCTAGGCTTACGCCTAACACTACCTCTGGTCCTATTCCTACCCCTGGCCCTACAGCTCCCCCTACCCATAGGCCCACCCCCATCCCTACCCCTAGCCACAGCTCCCACTCCTGGCCCTAGGCCTACTCCGAGGTTTACCTCGACACCCACCCCTTGCCCTATGCCTACACCAGCACTACGCCTACTACTCCCACTAGCCCTAGCTCGGGCTCTAGACCAACGCGCATGGCTCACTCTAGTCCGAGGCCTAGAACTTGCCCGTCGCTGACCAGTACACCTTGCCCTTATTTGGGTTAGGGTTAGGGTTAGGGTTAGGGTTAGGGTTAGGGTTAGGTTTCGTGTTTGTGTTAGGTTTAGGGTTAGGGTTAGAGTTACGGTTTGGTTTAGGGTTAGGGTTGGTGTTAGGGTTAGGGTTAGGTTAGGGTTAGGGTTAGGGTTAGGGTTAGGGTTAGGGTTAGGGTTAGGGTTGGTGTTAGGGTTAGGGTTAGGGTTAGGTTTAGGGTTAGGGTTAGGGTTAAAGTCAGGTTACCCCGAGCACTACCCCTCGCCCTAGGCCTACGCCTAGCACTACCTCTGGTCCTACCCCTACGCCTGGCCCTACAGCCCCCCCTACCCATAGGCCCACCCCCATCCCTACCCCTAGTCACAGCTCCCACTCCTGGCCCTAGGCCTACTCCGAGGTTTACCTCGACACCCACCCCTTGCCCTATGCCTACCCCAGCGCTACGCCTACTACTCCCACTAGCCCTAGCTCAAGCTCTAGACCAACGCGCATGGCTCCCTCTAGTCCGAGGCCTAGAACTTGCCCGTCGCCGACCAGTACACCTTGCCCTTATTTGGGTTAGGGTTAGGGTAAGGGTTAGGGTTAGGGTTAGGGTTAGGGTTGGTGTTAGGTTTAGGGTTAGGGTTAGCATTAGGGTTAGGGTTAGAATTAGGGTTAGGGTTAGAATTAGGGTTAGGGTTAGGGTTAGGGTTAGGGTTTGTGTTAGGGTTAGGGTTAGGTTAGGGTTAGGGTTAGGGTTAGGGTTAGGGTTAGGGTTGGTGTTAGGGTTAGGGTTAAATTTAGGGTTAGGGTTAGGGTTAGAGTTAGGGTTAGGGTTAGAATTAGGGTTAGGGTTCGGGTTAGGGTTAGGGTTGGTGTTAGAGTTAGTGTTAGGTTAGGTTTAGAGTTAGGGTTAGGGTTAGGGGTTAGGGTTAGGGTTAGGGTTAGGGTTGGTGTTAAGGTTAGGATTAGGGTTAGGGTTAGGTTTGGTGTTAGGTTTAGGGTTAGGTTTAGTGTTAGGGTTAAAGTTAGGGGTTAGGTTAGGGTTAGTGTTAGGGTTACGGTTAGGGTTTGTGTTAGGGTTAGGGTTAGGCTTAGGGTTAGGGTTAGGGTTTAGGGTTAGAGTTAGGGTTAGGGTTGGTGTTAGGTTTAGGGTTAGGGTTAGGGTTAGTGTTAGGGTTAAG